>NC_071999.2:110526622-110829653 GCF_028885655.2 Pongo abelii | reverse complement strand
CCACAATCTTAGTGCTATGATAGGTTTTAAGGACATAAGACAGAAGTGTAGGGATGCCCTAAAATATGTAAAACCTACAGAAGATCAAATTAAATACATGAAACAACAGGGAAGACATGACAAAATCACTTTAAGAAACTCATTTTTGTTAACCACACCATTATGTGCTAAGTTTTATGGAGCAGACAGAAACATTTATGAAACTGCAGAATAGAAAATCAATGAAAAGTGGACTGATCCTGGAAGGTGTTATTTATTCATTCATCTCCTCACTTATTCAAGTATACATATATGCCACGTTAACTATTTGGAAGACACTTGCCAGCTTGTAGAAGTTAAGGAGAAGCCAAAGATGTGATTTGTTTGTTAAGATTTAGCATCAGGAGCAAATACAATGAGGAAGGATTGAGCATGTTTTGTTTCTGATTACAAGGGAGACACCCAGGAATACGGAGTGTGTCCTGGAAAATTATATTGGATGCTCTATTTAGACTATATTGATACTCATTTGTAGAGGTTCTATTAGCAACCGTTCCATGGAAATTACCCTTACCAACTCACCTGCCATCTCCCAACTCTGCTACTTCTCTAAGAGACTAGTACAGAGATGTCAAGTCCAAATCTGGTTAGCCTCTCTGAAGATGCAGAACCTGTAGCTTGATGTGGGGAATCAGTGGCTCTGCAGAATAAAAATTACTTGAGCCTGGCCATGTATTGCCATTGTCAAGCAGAAAGATTTCTAAACGGCATGTCACTCTTGAATCATAAGAAGAGATTTGTTCTCCAGGTGTGTACCAGCTCCATTCTTATTGAGTATGGTTGTTTAGATCTTCTATTCATCACAAGTGGTATTTCAGTAGGAAACAGTTGTTTCTCTTGCACTTTACTTGAATCTTCTTAAGTTGTTTCATGGTTTTTATAACCAAGGAATCTTGCCTAGCACCAATACGCAGGGTGAAACCAAGTTATGAAAGCCAAGCAGATAAACTGTGTTTAGTTATGATAGGAAATGACACCATCAAAGGTTTTGAATTGGAATCTGAAGTGATCAATGTGGTTTCAAGAAAAAGTAATCTAACAGCAGTACTCAGGATCAATTAGAAGACCCTAGAATTATGTAAGCCAGCTCAGACGTTTACTGAGTAAGTGGAGAATCGGATTTGTAAAAGTTACATATATCTAAATAAAATTAATACTATTATAGAAAGGGCTTAATAGGATATACTGAAATTTTATTAAGTGCCAAGTACTGTCCTCACTAAGTACTTTCCATTTATTAGTGCATCTTATTTTTCAATATTTCAAGACAGGCAGTATTACCCTTTTGTCTTAAAAAAATTAAATAAGTTTTGCAAGAGCAAACATCTGGTTTAACTTTTTTTCGATGCTTATGACATCAAGCATGGTGCTTCTTTATTTTCCAGCATTTTAAGAGAATGGGCATTATTTGAACATACATCTTATATCACATCTTACTGAGTTAAATGCTATGCATGTAACAGTGAATGATCCTGGTAGTCTGAGAAGTTCATACCAAGTGCAGCATTTTTGTAAATAATATTAGCAAAAAGATTTGTATAGGTTTTTTATTCCTTTAAGGTAAAACAATAGAGTGGTTCTTTCTTGGCTCAAGGAACTTCATGGGTAATTGTCACATGTAATTGTCAGATGTCTAAAGTAGAATAGCATTTACCAATAGAAACACTTAAGTATCCTTATTTTAGAAGTGTTTCTTGAAATATCAGAAGACCACAAAGTGAGGCCAGCATTGTAAGAAAGCAGATACTCAGACTGATAAACTGAGGTTTCTGGTTCTGGAGAAGATAGCAAACCAACAATGGCTGCTTGAATCGTCTCTGGAAAGGTCATATAAAAGAGAAGATGTGTGGGTGAGTCTCAGAACCTCTCGTGACTTCCTATGAAAAAGCCATTAGAAACCAAAAGTGAAAGGGGTCCGAAGCATGCAATGGGCATGTGTGGGGAGGAGTGGGCAGAAGAGTTAATACTTAGGAGGAGTGGATATGAGCAATTGATTGCAAGAGGTTCACAGACACAAACAGTCCTGCGTTCTCTCTCCACATTGACCGGAGAGGAAGTCTCGTTCATGAGGTAGGAATATAACAGCCCAGAGATAGTGACACAAGTGACAGTATAAGAAATCAGTCTGGAGACCCCATTTGGATAGGGAATGAATGGAAAAAAAGACAACATCCACCATCCTTATTTCCTAAATTACAGGAGCCTTTTCTTTAGAAAGCCCAGGATGGAGATTAGACAGTAGGATCCTGAGGGACACAGGAAGCCCATACGTATCTTTGTGGGGAGACAGGATGCAGAATAGCCAAGCCCTTAAATGTCACACCAGAAGCTTTCTTTCACAATGGACATTTCTACACTTCCATTCTGGCCAGTCAGTAACTGGATCCTGGATTTCGATCACCCCTGTGTGTACCCAACAGCATAAATAGTAGTAGATACTTCAAAAGAATATGAGCTTAAAAGAAAAATGTATGAGGCATCTATGGCATATATGCAACATAAAAGAGAAACCCAAAATAGACAACCTATAGGAGAGAAAGCATAACTAATGGACATGATAAATTACAAATTAAGTAGTAAAACCCAACAATATATTTGAATAAATAGAAATTGAGATTGACAATGTGAAACAAAAAGTATCATGAAGAACCAACAAAAGGGAATGATACATATGTAACTTCAAATAAAAAACTCAATAGATGGGATAAATAACAAAATTAGGCCAAGGATTTGAATTAATAAGGCAAAAAAAAATGGGGAGGTAGACTAAAGAGCCTACCAGATACATGGATAATGAGTTTAAAATCTAAAGACTGTATCTTGACATCTGCAAAATAGAAATCTCAAAAGTTAAGAATATAAAAGCCTTAGAAGAACACAGATATGAAAAATCAAGTGAAGCATTTTTAGTATGTAAGTAACCAGTTAAAAAGTCACATTGAATGGGCCCATAGCGCTACATATAAAACGCCAAGCAAAAACACACTTCACACATTTAAATAAATCTTTAAAATATCGGAAGCCAAGAAATGAATCTTCCAGAGTGAAATAGCAGATTGTGTACCAAGATCTAGGAATCAAATGGACATTGGTCCTATCAACAGCAACACCATATGCAAGATGAAGATAGCCCCAAATACTGAAGAGAAAGAATGTGGAGCTCAACGTTTTATAACCAGCTAAATTTATATTTAAAGGAAAAGGTAAAATAAAGATATATTTCAGCATAGAATAATCAGACTTTTAAACATAAAGACTACATTTGGAATAAATACTGAAGAACTAATACTCCAACAAGAAGGGAAATAAATCCAAGAGTAAGCCCCAAATGGGTTGTATCCACCTGATAGTCACACAATACTTTGAAAACCAAACTCATCATCCTCTCTTAAACTGTACCCTAGGTGATCCTCCTTGCACTAATTTGTATCACTATCCATCATGGTGAACAACTGAAAGCATGGGCCCCATCTTAGTCTACTGCCTTCTCTGTTTCCCTCATATTCAGTCAGCAAATCCTGCTGTCACTGTTGGAGGGTCTTGACCATGCATCATCCAGGTTCTTGGCATTTTCAACAAAGAATTGGACAAAACACACAAACAAAGCAATGAAAGAATGAAACAATGAAAGCATAGATTTATTGTAATAAAAGTACACTCCATAGAATGGGAGTAGGCTGGAGCAAACAGTTCAAGAGCACTGGTTACAGAGTTTTCTGGGGTTTAAATATCTTCTAGAGGTTTCCCATTGGTTACTTGGTTACACCCTAAGTAAATGAAGACTAGGCCTGTGACTGGTCTGATTGGTTGTGAGAGGGCCAATCAGAGGCTGAAGTGAAGTTAGAAAGTTACACCCTATGCAGATGAAGACTAGGCCTGCAACCAATCTGATTGGTTGCCAGAGCAGACCAATCAGAAGCTAAAGTGAAGTTACGAAGTTACACATGAAGACTTGGTCCACGACCATTCTGATTGGTTGCAGGAGGGGACTAATCAGAGGTATTGTCCATTTTTCATCTGCTATGCAGTGCAAAAGGAATAGCCTCTGATATTTTTTTACTTTGATGTGGAGAGGTGGGTTTTTCCTTTTGACTCAGTTCTAGAAATTCAGCATGAATCAGCCTCAGGTTCCCTGCCTCCAAACCCTATTCTCTTGCCTCACTGCTACTTGTTAAATTTTAATAACCAGTATCTCTTACATGAATTTGGGGTTGCTTTATTCCACACTTTTTTAAACTGCCTAATTTATTTTTACCTACATGACATTTGATACTTAAAAGGATTACCCCAAATGAACAAATACAATCTCTTAAAAGTGATCACTTTGCACCAGCTATGCAGTGACCTCCCTTTGTGTCCCTGCTGGCTGGCTCTCTTCTTATGCTGAATCTCAGAGCAGACAACAGCTTCTTCTCCAGCTTGGCTTTTGTTAACCCTCCCCTGCTGCTCGGTGTGGTGTTCATTTCAATTTCTATAAAGACCCCTTACACTCTGTGATGGCATTATTGTTTCATAATACACTGAAAAGGGCCTATTTTTCTATCTTTTCCATGAGAGCCCCAAGCAACTTGAAGGTAGTAATTGTCTTTGTTACCATAACACCAGCATTTGGTCTAGGTCCCACTGCTCACTACGCAGAATCACTAAGACAATGTGTATTACCAGAGAAGAAGATTTTAATTGGGTGCTGCAGCTAAAGAGATGGGAGATCAGACTCACATACAACTCCCTGACTGACTAAAATTAGGGGTTTATAAAGCATGGAAAAAATGTAACCATGTGTAGGAAAAGGAATTAGAGAGTGGTAAGGAAGAGGACTTGGTCAACAGAAAGCAGGAGGTCCACTAGGCAATCATGATGGATAAGAGGCCTGGTGTCTCACTGTCCAGATGCAGTGATCTGGTACCTTCCAGCTCCTTGATACTACCTGGGAGGGCTGATGGTTGGTTTCCTGACAAAGGAACTCAGATAAGACAAATGTAACTTTTTTCAAGTTTCAAGACTGAGAGGGTCAGTTTCTATGTTTATTCTAAAGAAATTATAAACATTAGTTTTGTGGAACAATGGGACTGATTTTATCTTCTTGTTAATTATTTATATTTATTGAATCACTGAAAAAAATGAATGAATAAATAAATGGGGGAAAATTGGGAATTCTACGAGATCTAACTTAAATGCCTACTCTATGGTAAATATGATTAATTTATATAATTATTTCTCACTTCATGTTTTCTCATTTAAAAAACAGGAATGGTAAATTCTGTAGTAGAATTTTGTTGTGAGTTTAGTCAAATTATGATGTAAAAGCACTCAGCAACAATGTCTGTCATATAGTAGTTATGCAACATAGCTTCCTCCTTCAAGAAACAAATATCATTTAAGAGCTCCTAGATGCAAACTGTTATTCTAGGAGATACAGATCAGTTACTGAACAAATAAATAAATAAAAATAAGCAGATAAAGAATTTACAGTTTAGTAAAGTTTTTTTTTTTTTTTTTTTTAGATGAAGTCTTGCTCTGTAGCCCAGGCTGGAGTGCAGTGGTGCGATCTCGGCTCACCACAACCTCCGCCTCCTGGGTTCAAGTGATTCTTCTGCCTCTGCCTCCCAAGTAGCTGGGATTACAGGTGCATGCCACTGCACCTGGCTAATTTTTTTGTATTTTTAGTAGAGATGGGGTTTCAACATGTTGGCCAGGCTGGTCTTGAATTCCCAACCTCAGGTAATCCGCCTGCCTCTGCCTCCCAAAGTGCTAGGATTACAGGCGTGATCCACAGCACCCAGGCTAGTAAAGTCTTAATACCTTATATTTATTATTCTAGATTGAAAAACACTCGTGTTTCCTACACTAAGAAGCTCTATCTAGAATGCAAATCCTAGATATTTCAGTATCACTCAAAACACTGAAAGCAATACAGATTCCCCAGTTTCACCTGCATTCGCTATCATGTGTGAGCTTCTATGGTTGGTACTGGAGACACACAGATTGAGGGTTTCTTAACAATGGCACTGTTGACATTTGGGGCTGGATACTTTGTTGTAAAGGATTGTCCTGTGTCCTGTAGGATACTTAGCAGCATCTGTGGGCTCTGTACACTAGATACCAGCACTGCGTCCCTATCTCCCACCCAGGGTTGTGACAGCCAAACATGTCCTCAGGTATTGCCAAATGTTTCCTGGGACAAAATTACCCTCAGGTAAGAACCACTGGATTAGAAGGGATTGCCTCGCTACTGGACATTTTTCATGATCATCCTATGAAATATCACATCATCACAGCTCAGCATTTCCTACTTTATGGCTCTTTTCCCCCTAATGTAGAAGCCATAAACTTGATTTTCTGGCTTCTCTTGAAACATGGCCATGTGCATGTGACCGGGGCTGCCTAGTAAGAGGACCAAGCACAGGACTGGGCTTCTGAGCAGGAGAAGTCTGGAGAACAGTCTTTTTGTGGAATCCACTTTCCATCAAGGGTAATGAGGGAGGGTTCCCACTTAGGGAACAGTGATGGCGCCTGGTACTTGGGGCAACTGTGATGCAATCTGCAGTGTCTGTAGCAGCCAAGTAGTTATTGTGGAGGCATCTTGACTCTGGACACTTCAAGCACTATCTTAACGGAGTTCCTCCACTGAACCACACAACGCAAAAATGTTATGAAGGATTATTTTCTCAATTCTCCCAAGGATAATAGATAATAGTACCACTCTACATGCATAGGAAGGAAGTTCACTCATTATATACAACGGGTGCCTTATAGGATTAGGCCATAATTGTCACATTGAAAATGGGTTGAGAAAAAGAAGTATCTTTTCTGCTAAAGCTATCTATTGTGATTGCTTTTTGCAACTAAAAGTGCTTACTTCTAACAGCCCTCAACTGAAGGAACAGAACAACTTTGAAATGGATGTGATGTTCTTTAACATGAAGACATATGGCTCGATGATGACTAATTTGCCTATTCCTTATGTTTAGGTATTTCATCAAGTGATTTTATGAGGATAATATAAGAAAAGATTATCTAGGGCTTTATCCTCCTACATTTTATTCATTTTATTATTTTCTTCAATCTTTAAGATGAACTCATCCAGTACTGGCTACATAATTTGCAGGGACCAATACAAAGTAAAATGCAAGGCACTGTGTTGGAAAACTAAGAATTTAAGAAGGCAACAACACAACCTTATAATAAACATAAGATCCTTCTGGGCACAAGCCTGTAGGACTGCTCAGATTACACTCCCAGGAAGCCAGTCCTGTCCTCATGAGTTAGACAAGTCATAGACAACAGACCCCTGTTTACACAAGAGAAACAAACAAGACTCCAGAACTTCACTGGTGGTCTCATGGCCTTTTGTGAAAGAAATCCTGATGGTTTATTATTCAGCACATTAATGCTAAGTAAAACGTACCCCTAGAAATGCCAATGGTCCAGCATCTTTGATTCCAAAAGAAGACAAATAGATTGGGGTGGTTATTTAGTGTTGGAATGGCACGTTGAGAATGTTATTAAATATGTACAAATGCCCTAAAAATGGAAGAGGTGAAAAATAGAAAATGCCTAAACTTGAATTATACAGGTGAAAAGATACCGACTGCATAATATAATTCATTGATGTCACTACAATCAATATATTATTTATTATAAAAATAATAAATCTACCTTGTATACTGAATAGATTCCATGAACTGAATAGACTCAATGAAGCAGTAGTTTATCCAATCAGCCTGCATCATGTTTTGAATATTGCTCCTGGCTAAAGACCCTTCAAGAACGATTCTCCTTTTTTAAATGAATTCTCCAACTGAAACACACAATATTTATCACAATACTTACTATTCAGATTCCATTCTCTATATTCCAGTTCTAATGTAGGAGGAAATCATTATTAAGATCATTCTAATGAGCCCAGCCCTGTAGCTTATCGTATGCTAATGTAATATTAATATTATCATGTGTAGCTACTAAAATATTTAAGTGAACTTTCCCAAGGAATTGGGAGATTTTTTAACATTAAAGAACATAGCATGGGCCAGGCGCGGTGGCTTATGCTTGTAATTCCAGCACTTTGGGAGGCCAAGTCAGGCACATCACCTGAGGTCAGGAGTTTGAAACCATCCTGGCCAAAATGGTGAAACCCATCTCCATTAAAAATTCAAAAAATTAGCTGGGCGTGGTGGCAGCTGTAATCCCAGCTACTCGGGAGTCTGAGGCAGCAGAATCACTTGAACCCAGGGGCAGAGGTTGCAGTGAGCTGAGATCGCACCATTGCACTCCAGCCTGGGCTACAAGACTGAGACTCTGTCTCAAAAAAAAAAAAAAAACATTGAGTGATTTGTAACTTTCAGGTGATACAATAATTATATCATAATTTTATCAGTTATTTTTTAATTAGAAAAGGAAATTGACTTAAGTTGCAAATAAAAACATATTTTAGACATTTCTTTGAATACAAGACTCTAAGAAGCAATGATTCATGTTGTTTTCCGATGACATATTCACTTTACAAATCATCCAGCATTGGTGAATACCTTGCAAAATAATGTAACTTTAAGTATGTTCATGTATTCATGTATTACCTATTCTATAACACAGTACTTGTGTTTTGTTTGCATTTTATTTTTGACTCAAAATACTAAATACATATTTAATAATATGTATAAACATTGTGTGACCATCACACTTGTGATATTAAAATGTCTTACAGTGTTTATAGAGCAACATGTAATAATGGGATTATATAAATTATATATAGATATAAATTATATAAATTAAATTATATAATATATAAATTATATATTTATTATATAAATTATATAAATTATATATAATATATAATATATAATATATATAATTTATATAATGGGATATATAAATTATATCAATTTATCCTACAGTTATTGTGGTAAATGATTATTCTGCCACTGCAGCTCATATCATGCAGCACTAAGTACTTTTTTTGGTAATTGTAATTTGCATGCACTTCTGTGGTTTTTCTGTGGGTGTAGGGAAGATAATGGAAACTATTAGATAATGGATATATATTGGAGATATATATATACACACACACACACACACACACACACTTAAAACCAGTACAATTATTTTTGGTATATATATAATATATTCATATATACGTATATTATATATATATTATATATAGATACACACATACATATACACACACACAATGAATCAGGAATGAGTGTGAAAAAGTCAATAAAGCCAAAAACCTGGCCTTCTCAGTTAATTTGTCTCAAGTTTATCATTAAAAATATTTATTTAGGTGCTTCCTTAAGATGCTACTTCTAGCTATCCTCATTCAGTAGTTTGGATGGGTGTAAAGAAGTTTTCATTTTTATTAAGACCTCCAAGAGACTCTAATGCAGAGAGTCTGCTCCTTATGCTAAGAAAATGAATTTGTTCTGGAATAGATGAAGAGACATAGAAAGAACAAAGAAACAAACCAACAAAGGCCGTGGGGAGCACATCTGCCCTGGGAATCCTGCTTGTCCGTGTGTGCCTCATGGCCCCTGTAACCACACTTGGTCATCGATAGGCTGCATAATCAGTAGTGACCCTGTTATACTATATTGTCACTGTTCCAAGTTTCAATGTACTTAGATACACAAATATGTTTTAATGTTTATGTTTTCTATGCTTATGCTTAAATATAAATCTTTTCTGTTTAAATATACTTGGATACACAAATACTCACTATTGTTTAGTATGGTAACATGCTGTATAGGTCTATAGTCCAGGAGCAATAGGCCATACCATATATCCTGGATGTGCAGTAGGACAGACAATCTAGGTTTCTGTAAGTCCATGCTATGTTGTTCATACAGTGAAAAAATCACCTAATGAGGTTGTATCTCAGAATGTGTTCTCATCTTTAAGTGGCATATGACTATGTGTGTGCATATGCCTTGATCATTTTTAAATCAGATAATTAGGAAACTGTTATCTTTCATTATGATTTCTCTAAACTGAGGAAAACTTCATAAAATATTTGAGGATTTTTTCCCAAGCACAAGTACTGATGAGACCACAATATAAAGGTATTATGAATCAATCAGTCCTCCTGTTTTACACTGAAATATATATTCAGATATATATATATATATATACACACAAACACACTTGTATTATATGTGTGTATGTATACATACACACACACACACAGAGGGGGAGAGAGAGAAAGAAAGTAGAAAGATGTCTACATTTATTTTGTAGCAAGAAAACTGTTAGAGATTTTTTGTATTTGGAAAGCCTTGTATTGGATTGCACATGGAATAGAAAATAAGGTAAGAGAATGAGCTAGACTACTTGCATAGCAGGAGTTATTTTGTTGCTGTTGATAATATTACTCTCTGTATTAATAAGAGTAAGGCAGTAAGACTACTCATGCTCCTACTACAGAAAATTTCCCAGAAATTTTCCTTTTCTTAGTAGAGACTTAGATTGCAGTGATCAATGCTGTTTGTGGGTGATGGGGGAAGCAGGAGAGAGAGTAAACGCACAGGAGGCAACTTCTTCAGATCAAAAAAAGAGAAAGCAAATCAGGCTGAGGTTAACTCACCATGAAGGCAGTAGATATGAAAAATCATGTGATCAAGTATTGGGGTCACAGTGATGTAGGGGAGCAGGATGAAGCTGTTGAGGCAGCTAGGATCAGGAGATCAGGTGCAGACTAGGGGTGGAGACCTTATTCTCACTCAAGGTCTCATTCTAGCCCGAATCTACATTCCAATCTAAAGCACAATTGATTCATGTTACTTCTAGGTTGTGGGGTCATCAGTACATATGCCTGGAAAAAAAAAACTCAAATATTTTATAAGGTTTCCCTTAGTTTAGAAAATTGATAATGAAAGGTAACATATAGCTTCTTATCATTTCAAGAGGATTATCTGATACAGAAAATACAAGGTATAAGAACTGATTACAGAAACCAGCATAAGTTTTCTTTTCTTAGCTACTTGATTGTTTGCACAATGAATTTACATAGCTTTAATTTTAGCTTAAAAGTACACAATACAACAGTTTTGTGCAAAGGATAAGAACTTTGCAAAGAATAATGATTCCAAAGAATAATCTGGTTTGGGGTTTTTGCTTTTTCTGTTAACTGGTAATTTTTTTTTCTCTTTGGTTGACAATTTTCAAGATAGATACAGAAAAGACAATACACCTGAGTTAGAAAGCTGTGATTGTTGACTCTTCAAATTCTGCTAAATATAAATAACTCAGGCTTTACTCCACATTTCTGACATCAGCAGGTCCTCTTGAGTGAATTATTACTTGAGATTTTACTCTCAGTCATTTTTCATTGTATCTATTAGATTTACTTTCCACTTTATCATTACAATTTTGATATTTTTAAACAGCAATATTGGAAAATCAGGACATCCAGAGTGCTTCTTTATTGTTGAGTAAAAATTTGGGATGTGTATTAGAGCAATTCTAAACAAAGCAGTGGAGAAAATTCTGAAATAAATTACCTCATTCTTTTTGTTCTGTTTAAAGCTATTCCACTCCACTATTAGATTGTTCAAGAAAATACGTTTGGTAAACAAGTGTTGCCCCAGAAGGCAGGCTATGCAGATACTGATTATTTCTCCAGCACCTTAACTACAAATTCAATAAACGCTTAGCATAGCTCACCTCACTGCTGAGTATACTGAAATGCAAATGGAACTCCAGGGTATTGCCAAGGATATTGAAGGACACCTGATGCCATTCATTCATCATTTATCTTCTTTAGTGTCTAAAATCTGTGATTTTTCAGAGAATCATTTTTTTGAAAAGTTCAGTAGTTGTGTTAAGGTCATAGGATTCCCTTTTTATATTGCTTGTCAGCAGAAGCAAATTTTCAAGTTCAGGTATAGCTATTTTTCTCTATTTCAGTTTTTAAGTTGATTACTTGTCCCCCTTTTCTTTTTAGAATTAGCCATATCTGGAATCTCCAAAAAAAGAAATCATCATTTCTATGTCTCAGGCAAGAATGCCTCATGAGGCAAATACACGGCAGGTGGTTAGAATGCCTAAGTGTTTGCGATCTTGATTGAAAATAGGTCGCAAACACAATCCCGTCATATCTTCCACCCCAACCTCTGATGAGGCAGAAACAGTCACATCAACACCAATCAATAACATTGTGTGAACCATGGAAAGAAATACTCTCCTATCTACATCTGCTTATCCATGACTACTGTCTGCTTTGATAATTGGGTATTTTCCAAATGCCAACGGAAATATAGTCAATAACACGCACCTCAGTTTGTGAATTCTGTGACATAAAATGTCTTCAGCAACGTTTTACCTACAATTACAAATGATTGCTGAAATAGTTAAGAGGTGATAATTAGACCTCATTGGGAAGGAGGTTGCTCAGAATCATTAAATAGCTAAATCCCCAGAACGCAAAAGGTCTTTGGACAATCGTCATGACATTCTTATTCTTGCTCAAAGATTCTCACATGTGCACACTCACACAAACACACACACACACACACACACACACACACACACACACACGAACTGACAAATGTTTCCTAAAAAAAGAACTATAAACAAGCCAGGAGCATAAGAGACTCCAAAACTAAGCTTCATGGAAGTAAGTTTTCATGACGTTTCTAATTACCTAAGACGACAATTTTTCAGGCACCATGCATCTGAATTCACTGTGCTTTTGAAGCAGAGTGGAAAGGCATTGTTCAAAATTACAGCACTCTGTGGTTGTCTACTGACTGCTAAGATGATCCTTGATAATCTTGAAATTTGTATTGTGTTTGCTTAATATGCTAGACATTTAATTGCAATTTTCCCTAAGGGAGCTATTTCCTACTCCATATAAGAATACCGTTTTTGCAGAAATCGGAGAAGTTGAGGAAAGGAAAAGGCAAAGGAAGGACTTGGTTTGTCAAGAGTGAGAATTTAAAAAGATGTTATCGTCTTTGCTTTGGATCTCCCTGTCTCCTCCTTCCCCTCCCTGCTCTATTCCCTTCCCCATTCACTCTTCTCTTCCATTTCTTTTCTCCTTTTCTTTTCTCCTCCTCCTTATTCTCTTCTCTTCCTTTTCTTTCTCCTTCTCTTCCTTCTTCACGCTCAACAAAACATCTAACCACCAGTTTTCAGGCTGGATGCAACCTTCAGATAAAAAATGTTGAAATTTAGGACCCCCCCAAATTTTTAGTTCAGTATTTTTGAAAGATCAAGCTTTTAAACTATTATTGACATTGTTGAGTTTGAATAACAATTTTTTTTCTTAATAATAGTAACCAAACTCTTGGTTAAAATATTTAATTACTATTAAAATTATTTTTTCAAGACATGAATATTTCTTACAAAATAATTTATAAAATACCTTGAAATGGAATGATTCTTTTCCTAATGGGTGCTTAATAAATATTTGCTAGCCAAGAGGAATTCTATTTATTTATTTATTTGTTTATTTATTTACTTATTTTGAGACGAACTTTCACTCTTGTCCCCCAGGTTGGAGTGCGATGGCGCGATCACGGCTTACTGCAACCTCCACCTGCCAGGTTCAAGCGATTCTCTTGCCTCAGCCTTCTGAGTAGCTGGGATTACAGGTGCCTGCCATCATGCCTGGCTAATTTTTGTATTTTTAGTAGAGATGGGGTTTCACCATGTTGGCCAGGCTGGTCTTCAACTCCTGACCTCAGGTGATCCGCCCGCCTTTGCCTCCTAAACTGCTGGGGTTACAGGCGTGAGCCACCAGGCCCAGCCTGAGGAATTCTTTTTAAATGTTAGTCATTCTGTTACTCTGTTGCTGAGTGCATTAAATGCTCTGATAATCCCAGAGGGTAATTTGGCAGTGTGGATCAAAAGAACTTATAGTAGGTGATGTTCAGCCCTTCTTGGGTAGGAGGTTGCTCAGAATTTTTTGACTGCTAAATCACCTGAATTTAATTAATTGGCTAAAATCTATAAAGTGGAACATGCTTAACTTTCTTTCTTTTCTTTTCTTTTTTTTTTTTTTTTTTTGAGAAGGATTCTTGCTCTGTCTCCCAGGCTGGAGCACAATGGCACGATCTCAGCTCACCACAGCCTCCACCTCCCGGGTTCAAGCGATTCTCCTGCCTTAGCCTCCTGAGTAGCTGGGAATACAGGCTTGTGCTACCATGCCAGGCTAATATTTTGTATTTTTTAGTAGAGACGGGGGTTTCACCATGTTGGTCAGGCTGGTCTCGAACTCCTGACCTCAAGTAATCCACCAGTCTCAGCCTCACAAAGTGCTGGGATTACAGGCGTGAGCCCCCACACCCGGCCGCTTAACTTTTGATAAAACAATTTTACTGGTGGGATTGAATCATGGCAGAATACATAGAAGCATTCAAACACAGATACATACATGTATATTATCCATATGCAGGAATGTTTAAAGTATTCTTCGTAATTGTTGAGGAAAAAGTACATTTTCAAACCATAAATTATCTGTGGAATTGAAATGGTAGAGTTCCCTGATCCCCTTCACAAGACATGTGACAGAGGTGTGGCTCACCTGTTCAGTCACCCTGCTGCCGAAATCCCTACTGGGAGGGGGAGCATGCAGAAGGGCATGTGCAGAGCCCAGGGCCAGTGTTTTGGGGTTCGGCCCCATGCTAGTGTCTAGGAGTGTGTGCCTGTAACCCCAATGTTACAAAGCTCTTTCAGCTTTGCCATCCACAGACAGCTTGAGTGTTAAGCAGCTCCATGGACGCTACACCTTTTTGCAAGGGCAGAGGGCCAATGTGCCAGCCTTCTGTATCTTGAGCCCTTGCCCATCGTCACTGAAGAACTGGGTTGCATGCAGGCTTCAAGGATGAATTTGAGGTTTTACTGAGTTGTAGAGGTGGCTTTCAGCATGATGGATGGGGAGCTGGAAGGTGGGGAGGCAGTGGGAATGTGGTGTTCCCCTGGAGTCAGGTTCACCCAGGCAAACTCCTCTCAGCATTCAGATGTTCCTCCTCTTCTCTCTTTCTCTGACATGTCATTCTGCCTTCCTTCTAGTCTGCTGGCTTGTTGGTCTGCTTCTGTAGCCTGGGGTTCGGGGATTATATGGGTGCAGGATAGGGGGCGTGACAGACCAAAAGGCAACTTTTTGGGCACAAAAATAGGAATGCCTGTTCCCATTTAGGGCTGTGGGTCTTAAGCCTTGAGGGTGGGGCTTTTGCCAGGGAACCACCCTCTTCTACCCAGTATTTCCCTGTCTGCTGTCCATATCAGAATCACCTATACAATACAGTCTACGCAGCTGATAAAAGTTACATTTCATATATTTAGGTTTTTTTTTTCAAGAAAACAGTGTTCCTAATTATTAACATTAAGCGCAGGCTAAGGAATGTAAAATATGTGTATGTGTATAAAATACCCCTGTAGGACATAAATCACAATGACAGTGGTAATTGTATCCAAAGAGTGAAATTACTGGTGATTTTAATGTTCTCTTAGTACTTTCCTATTCTCCAGCCTTTTTTCCATGCACTGTTAATATTTTTCTAATGAGAAAAATACATAAAAATATCTGAGAACTGAATTGTAATGCATTAGATATGCTGTTATATATTCTTTTGTTTGTAAAAATGGTCATAGTAAATAATATAAAACTACTAAATCTTTTTCACCGAAAATTCTAACATTAATTTTAGCTTCTCATTGTTGCAACAAAAGTCTCTACATTGATTTTAACTTCCTTTAACTTGTAAGTACAAATATAAAAAATTAGTCAAATTTCTCAATGTGTTCCAATCTTTCACCTGTGATGAATACAAGTGGTTCTGAGTTGTTGGTCCAGTATCTGTTTCCCCCAAGGGGATCATCAAACTTAGGATAGTTTCTTTCATGAACTAACAATTATATAATATTTTTAAAGAATGTATTCACAAGGAAGATAATTACATGTAAAACTGTGGTCCCTTAAGGATGAAGTGAAGATGTTTTAGGTGGTACAAGAAGGAGAATGACTCATTTGAAAAATGTAGGCAATGGAAATGTTTTTCAAGAAAACTAAATCATAATAACTCATAATGGGTAGAGCTGTCGAAACATAATGCAGTCTCTCAACAGAATGTTGGACAGCTGAAATTTAATCATTTTAACCTAGATTTTAAAGTCCTGTAGTAGAAGCCAATATTGCAGCAAGCCAAGAATGGTCGTGGTTGAGTAATAAAAAGTTGTGATCTCTAACGTCAGAAAACACTTAAACTGGGGGATGGTCCAGCAAAGTGGTATGTTGTGTGAGGAGATAATTTAAAAGTCTTGATGACAAATAGTTTTTCTTCAATGAATAAGATAAGGGTAGGAATTGCCCAGGTGCTAGTTCTGTAAAGGCTGGAAAGTTAAAAAATGTTTTCTTAATTTTACCTTCTAGCATTATATCTTCTCTACCACTGCCCCTGAAGAGGAATATACTAAGTGGAGCAATCAGAGTAGTAATTCTTTATATTTTTTAATTTAATTCTTTCCTCCTTCCTTCCCTGTGTGTCTCCACCTCCCTCCCTCTCTGCCCCTCCGCTTCTATCTCTCAATCCTTTCTGTATATGGTTTTTTATTTTTATTTTCAGTTGGAAATCTGTCAACTAAAAGACATGACAATTGAATTATTTTGAAATTTTTGCAATAAAACACCTCTTGGAGATCTAATTTTGTTTCACTGAAAATTGCTCTTTATGCGGCCAACAAACATGAAAAAAAGATCACCATCATTGGTCATTAGGGAAATGCAAATCAAAACCACAGTGAGACACCATCTCATGCCAGTTAGAATAGCAATCATTAAAAAGTCAGGAAACAACAGATGCTGGAGAGGATGTGGAGAAATAGGAACACTTTTACACTGTTGGTGGGAGTATAAATTAGTTCAAACATTGTGGAAGACAGTGTGGCAATTCCTCAAGGATCTAGAACTAGAAATACCATTTGATCCAGCAATCCCATTACTGGGTATATACCCAAAGGATTATAAATCATTCTACTATAAACACACATGCACACATATGTTTATTGCAGCACTATTCACAATAGCAAAGACTTGGCACCAACCCAAATGCTCATCAATGATAGACTGGATAAAGAAAATGTGGCATATATACACTATGGAATACTACGCAGCCATAAAAAAGAATGAGTTCATGTCCTTTGCAGGGACGTGGATGAAGTTGGAAACCATCATTTTCAGCAAACTAACACAGGAACAGAAAAATAAACACCACATGTTCTCACTCATACGTGGGAGTTGAACAATGAGAACATATGGGCACAGGGAGAGGAACATCACACACCAGGGCCTGTTGGGAGGTGGGGGGCTAGGGGAGGGATAGCATTAGGAGAAGTACCTAATGTAGATGTTGGGTTGATGGGTGCAGCAAACCACCATGGCACGTATATACCTATGTAACAAACCTGCACATTCTGCACATGCATCCCAGAACTTAAAGCACAATTAAAAATAAAAAAAAAGTAAAATGAGAAAGTGAGGAAGGAAATCCTTACTCACAATTTGATACTGATGAAGACTCATGAATTATTTTGAAGACTGAGGTGCTTGACTGATGTCTTGTAATTTTAACAACTAACTTTTGCTGTTGCATTTATTCTATTCATTGACAATCCACGTGTACTTCATGTTATTTGTTGACCATAGTATAAGCCCTTCTTAGTTAATCTGCCTGTGTTGTTATTCCACTATAATGTAGGAGAGAAGTGGAGTAGAAAAAAAAATTACCCTGTTTCTACCCTGGTAAATTATAACAGCAGGGTGTGGGAGGAGGAGCAGTTCCCTCTATCTTCCTTCCTTAAAGAATATTGTTACAGTAAAATCATGACTCTTAAACAAGTACAAGATGAAGACTTATCAAAGATACTATTTAACTGATTATGAGGTAACTAGTAAACTGTTTGAACTGGTTCAAAAGAGAATTTAAAAACACATAGATATTTGGGGTACTGGGAAGGTGAGATAAATTTACAAATTGATTATTACCCCTAAGACAATGATCAACTGAATCTCCACCTGACAGAATTTGCATTTTCATGGATGAGGATTATTTAGATTGCTATCAATCTTCTATAACTGCAGAGTTTCAAGAAACTCAAAGACAATGAAAGTTGGATTTAACTTAGGAAACGTGTCCTGGACAGGAACACAGTGATCTCTTCTGCCTGTCACTCTTAACATTTTCACACACCCTCTATATCTGACAGGAGTGAATTACATGTTAGACACATCAGACTAAATATTTCAGAAATGTTACTTCTATTCATTATTCACGATACAATAAAAATGAGCAAGTAGTCACAGAACTATGGAACTTAGTTCCAAAGGAAGTCCAGAAAATAACTGGACCTGGTAAACTTCTCATACATAGAGAAGAGAACATGACTATCATAGCTCAGATAAAAAGGATGGGGCTCGGTGATTTTGTGTGATGGACCAAATGGATAACAAAATGGATGGACAAGAACTCTTAATTCAGCTGGGCTGTCTATATATTTTCATGGCTATTTCTCCATAGCTGTACCTCACAGCAGGGATCTTTGCAGTCTAGAGTGATATGGATATAAACACTTAGACCCATATGCCTCCCAAAATCTCCCAGAGCAGTTGTGATGCTGACCACCTGAGCCAACCTTTACTTTAGCCTAGCAGCTATCACCTATATTTTTTACATATCTAGAGATGAAGGGGGGAAATTATTGGCATTGAAAATGAATGAGAAGAAAAGATTTTTTAAAAAGATATTGAGAATCCCTCACCACCACCTCCCATCCCTCCTCCAAATCTTGCCTGATATTACTTCTAACTATTTATCCTACTGCCATTTTCTCCAATCCTATACATAATCCACTCACCGTAGTCTCAAATTGGGACTTGCACTTTAATCCCGTATTTACAATTACGTTATTCCTTTGAATGTGTTTTCTTTCCCTTGTCTGCCTGTCACTTACTTAGGCATGCCTCAAAAGTCAGGGAAAATTCCATCTGCTACATGATACTATGTTCTGAGCTCTGATAACTTCCCCTTGCTACTACGTAACTGTAAGTCCTTTGCAGTAAGAACTTATTCTAATTCACCTTACTCTACATGGACCCAACAGAGCACTTGAGGCAAGAAGACCATTAACCATTAAGAGTAATAAAATAATCAGCAGTATATTAATGAATAACAGAATATATGTACAGATAGCTGTGTAAATCAAGGAATTAGCAGAATGATTACAAATGTATACAATACTCCTTTTTTTCTTGGATATGTAAGTCCTGGGGGTTTGTTAGTAGATCACTTTCAGAGTACAGACAATGAGGAAAGCTATTTTAATTCATCTCTATCCCCAATTCAAGCTTTATGAACTTTGGTATATTTAGTCTTTTAAAATAGTTTAGAGATGAAGTTAGTCATGCTTACCAAAAAGTAGAATTCTTGGAAAGTTCAGTCCTTAAAAAAGGATAACTACCAGAAACTCCCATATTCTCAAAAATATAGCCAAGAATGAAAAGAACACTCTTCTAGAAGATTAATATCTTAGTGTCTACAACTGTTACAACTTCATTAAGTATGAAAGAAGAGACACAGGCTTTTTTATGTCTTTTATCACTTTATCATCAAAGTAAATTCTGGCAGGTGCATGGCCTAAGAAGTTTCGTATTTGTCTGCTATAGGATGGGCAGATGTTTTATAACACAGTCTTGAAATTTAGATTAATTCTTGTAATTAAAGGTAAAAAGTCTCAGGTTTCATAAGGTAAGTCCAAAGCCCCACAACTCTACCAGTGTATTCTGAATTGATCTGAAGTGTATACGTAGGAATGACAGTGGGAATTACGTGGGCTGATGCCTCAGAGCTCTTTTCCGAAATGAGGGTTCACATACTGAAAACACTGATAAGTTAATTTCCAAATATTTGGTTGCTTATTCCAAAGTTTCCCAACTACCTTCTCAACTTGCTGATGCATGCTCAAATTCTCAGCAGCATGTTTTAAACAGTATGCCTTTTGTTCCTCTTCTATACCCAACCATTCTCCTAAAGTGATAGTATTGACTGCTCCTGGGAACTGTCATATGTTTCTTATTTTGGGTCTCAGTATTTTGTATAACAGATTACAAATTTAGAAACTGTGAACATAATTCCAAATTTGCATTAAGACACATGTAACTTTTACATATTTTAACATCTCCGTGTGGAGATTTTAATGTAAATTACATATTATAATATTAACTTGGATATAGAAGTGCTATGAAAATAAATCAAACAAAGAAGAACACTGTTTGAAAATATGCTATGTTACAAAAGCAAATAGTTTGGATAGTGTATCTAGGAGGTTTTTCTTTTTTATAGATAAAACTTTGCAAAATATGCAATCTGTAAAATAGTCTTAAATGTAAAAAAATAGAGGTAAGAACTGAGTGGGAGGATCATTTATAGAAGTGAGAGCCCAGACATGGCTGAAGGCTAAATGTATTAGAAATTATAGAGGCAAAGTGTTGTGAAAGGTGATTGATTTGAGCTAAGTTAAATACGGAAGTGTCCAGACACTTATAAAAAGGGATTGAATTTTGATTTACTGTGGTTCAAACTTCACATAGTTTACATAAAGTGGCAATCAGGGAAGTTTGACTTAGGATCACTAAGCATGTAGAATACGTTTCAAACTCATAAAAAGTTCTAACAATAAAGAAGCCCTTACTGGATAAAAGTTTGTTGGAAGCTATAGACTTCAGAGGTGAAACAAGGCATTTAAAATTCAAACTAACATCAATTTTGTTTTCCTCCTAATTTAACAAGTAGACTCTACACATTTCTTAAAGTCACTAATTTATTTTGAAACTGTCTTTTGTTATAAAAATCTATACATATATATTTTTTAACCGGGCTATAATATGATTCTTGTTGCCTTCTCCACCCCCCACCCCCCTCCCCCAGCCCATAAAGTTAATTCCTTTGGGAAAGAAATATTCTGGGACTCAATGCCAGTCAAGATTGAAAAGGTGAAGGTTTTAATTAACTGCCCTAAAGCTTATCATTGAGAGAAAGGGTGTTTAGCTCAAGTGGTGTGAAGAGCTCTTAAATTATTCTGGCAATTGAGATTTCATCCCTTTTGTTCCATATTGTAAAATCCTTTAATGGCTAAACACACCCACAAACTTGGACTTTAAACTCTATGAACAGCAGGGGAGAGATCTGCAACTGATGTAATGTTCACTACCATGTGGACAGAATCATTAGACTTTCTGGGATTCATGCATATGCTAAAAGGGTGAGTGTGAATTAATTAGAATGGCTACACTCAGCAGGGCCAAACTCTTTCAGTTCTCAGAAAGAAGGAGGGCCGGGGGCAGGATTAAGAAAATTGAAAGCTAAAATAAAAGAGAATTAGGCACTCCTTTAAGTTTCTCTAACAGCAAATGAGGCCAAATGCCAATACTATGATTTACAAGCATCCGCATCAAGTTGCTTTACAGAGAAATGTGTCTGAGGGTTGCAGCAGCAGATGGACGGTCAGCTGACCTCGGGGCCATTCATCATTGAGATGCAGGAGTTAGTTCACTTCCCTACACTTCAGTTAACAGCCCCGAAAATGGTAAAAGTCAAGACTTGAGATTGAATAGCGAGTTTATTCCAGTTGTCAGGTCCAATCCTGAAACACTGGCCAACTTACCCACTGACAATGTGCTTGTCACTTAAACTCTCTGTACATTTACGTGTATTGTCTTTTTTTTCATTTTTTAATAAACTGAGAATTCTTGAAATCATATCTTGTCAGAATTCTTTTCTTTTATGCTAGGTAAGGGACAGATGTCATGGAAATAACTTTCATCCTGAATTGAGATTCTTAGGTATCCTTCAATGTATTTCAGAAATGTAATTCACAGGCAGGATTTTCTAAGCCTTTGCTAAGCAAAGTGTCTTTCACAGACCAGCAGAATATTAATAGAAATGCAGAATCTCAGATTCAGAATTTGTACTTTGTGTTAAAGTACATAACACCAGATAATTTAAATGCATATTAAAGTTTGAGAAGTGCTATTGTAATACTTATTATGTAAAAAGGATGTTTAAAATGCTTCAGTAATCATCAAAACTTTATTAGATATTTTTTCAAAGGAATAAAAATTTAAATATTCTGCTTTTGAGTCCATAAAAACATGTTTTAGTTATCTCCAATTATATCTACAATTTTTTGAGAGCAGAAACTCAAAAAATGTTTGTGGAATTGACTAGGATATAACTATGTATTAGAATCTCCTCCTAGGCTCAACAAGACCATAGGTCAAGTTGTTAGAAAAACAGGCTTGGCCAAGAACAGAAATCACCCCAACTCCACCCAACTTTCTGTCCTCCTTCTTTACCTCCCCTTTGCTTTTACCTTACTCTTACCATGATGGGACTTGTTTTTGGAAGCGGGAAAAAGAGAAGAGCTTGTCCACAGCTTGTTTCCACATGTAGTTGGCTATAATTACAACACTAGTCTACGTTAGGAAAAAGAAGAGTTTGGAAGGCAGAATGAAAGAGGCTCTTTAAAATGAACTGGATTGATCTTGAACAATAGAATAAAACATTTCTAATATAGTAAAGTGATTAAAAAGTTAAGGAATTGGTCAATAAGAGGTTAAAGTTGCTGCAATAAAACATGAAGAGTGATCCTATGTAGCAGTGCAGAAACGGTCATTAGAAAATAAAATGTTTTCACACATCCACCTCAACAAGTTAGTATCTATTAGAAAATCTGCTTATTCTACAACATGATCTCCTGGCATATATATGGGATACATATTTTTTGTACATCCCAATATCATTAGAACTACATAGCCAGATTCTTCAGTGGGAAATTGTTTTACTCCGTATAAAAAATTCTAGAGCTGGAAATACATAATTTTGCATTTCTAGGCTGCCCTAAAAGGATTGATGACTAGAAAAAAAATTAATTTACCTGAGCCCCAGTTATTTCTCTGTAAATATTGGGATATAGACTTTTCGATTAGAGTGCTAAGAGTTAGATCTTCAACATTTATGAAGAATTCATAGCACAAGATAATAGTAAAGATTCTGAAAAATATATATATATATAAATTCTATAAACACTCCAAAATAAAAACAATGGAGTCTTTAATATCTGTGTGTGTGTGTGTGTAAAAGAGATCAGAAAATTTCCACCATCTAACTCCTAATGGAAGTCAAAATTAATGAGTTTCCTTTTAATGTTTTCAGAGAGAGAATCACATGGTTTCTATCTAGAAATGCCCAAACACACATTTATTCCTGTGTTTACATGGGAATGCTCATTGTCAACTGTAAGATGATTTTCATTTGCTTTTGCGAAGACACTTAATTCCCAGCCTGTTTCAGATAGCACCATCTCTGATAGCTGTAATCAGTTTCATAATGACTGCTCCTGCTGCCACTTTGCAGATCAGGCTGTGAGTCCAACTTTTAACACAGACATGCCACTAATTAGCACTGCCCACAACCAGGTCCAATAGGTCCATAATGAATGCACGACAATTGGAGAAATGAGTACATTTCTCCATTTGAATCCTGGAAGCAATCCATTGTAATCTGTATGCAAAGGTCGACTTTTGAAGGAATAATTGTGCTTTGCTTTGGTCCATCTGGATTAGGCTATAAATATGCCTTCCAGGTTTTATAACATTGAGTTACAGAGACAGCACTCAATGTCGGAGTAATGTTCAAGAAGTCCTATATGGGTGATTAACTTGAGAACATTCATCAAATCGGTGCCCTAATCTTAGGGAAAAAAAAAAATGCATTTTTAAGCTAGAAACAATTTCTGGGCTCTTGATTTTGGTGAATGAGATGAATTCATTAAAAAAAGTTCCAAGTGCTTTTTGTTCTCCGTTATAATTAAGACTACTAAAATAAGCACATTTTTCTTCTCTTTAAACACATGCATATTTTTCTATGCCACAAATTACATTGAAGTATTATAGAATAACAATAACAAAATATCCAATAGCGGTCTCTGTGGCTTAAGGCCTGTATACCAACTTTCCATGATTATTTTGTCTATTATACTCTTGCACATGTTTTTGAAGGATTTTACAACATGCTTCAAAAGCATTTGAGGTTTGGGATTTCCACTTGTTACTATTTATGGTTTCGGTGTTCACATACCATTGACTTTTTTTCTCTCCTACTCCAAACCTAAACGTCAATTGTGATCTAAATTAATTTGCACTTGGAGTTGGCAAGCTAGTAACTTCAGTTCATGTAGCGAAACCACAAAGCAAACCAGGGGACGCTGACTCCAGTTCTTGATCCATCTTCTTGATATTTCTGGCTTCTCTCTTCAGTTTCCCTAAAGCCAATTAGGCACTCGTAATTGCCATTTGGGAAATGGATTTGGGAGAGTCAGTCCATATGTTGACTTTGTCTTTAAAAATATGATGTCTAGATTTCTCATTGAAAGAAAATTATGATGAATTCCTTATTGGTAAACATGCATAAAGATCGATTTTGGTAAGTGAAACTATATCTTTATCATAAATGAAACATGAATCAAAAGTGAAAGGGACTGATGGGTACCTGAATCACATACTTCATTCATCTTATATCTCAGATATATGGCAGAGTGCCTGGAACATTGAAGATACTTGCTAAGCAGTTGTAGATTTTGTGGAGAAAAAATAATAAATGGAAATCATGGATATCTCTTCAAATCCAGATGTGCAGGATGCAAACACTACTATAAAATGATATTACACAATTTCTACAGTAACCAAGAAGAAAACTAGTTTAGGAAAAGGAATTTTGGGTTTGGCATCCTTTAGCATCAACCAATAGAGGAAAGATTTGTAATATATCTCAGGGCTTACAGAAGGCAAATACTCTCTAAGTAAAACACAGCTAGGGTAATAAGTTCAGGAGATAGAAGTTGGAGGTATGTACATTAGGGTAATAGAAATTCCTCAAGCAAATAAAATTGGGGTGTTGAAGTAGAGAAATAATTATCACAGTGTGTGGTATACTTGAGCTTCGGCATTTTAAGAGAGGATGAAATGTTTACCTTGGTTTATAATTTTTCCCCAGTAAGTCCTGAACACAGTAAAAACTGGGAAATCTCAAAGATTCCAGAGGGAGCCTGGACCTGAATGACCTCCTTTGCTAAGGTGGTCTTATTTAAGGAACGAAAACAGCAAGGGCACCAGGAAAGAGAAAAAGGAGAAGAGAACATCCCCACCAGAGCAAGGGGAGAGTGAAAGGGAAGCAGAGTGGGACACTCTGAGAAAACCTGGGGACGAGATCTTGAGACCTTTGAACAGTGCAGGAAACAGAAGTCCTTGAAATAGGAGCTCCATGCCCCACCCACTCACCTGAATTCAGGTTGCCTTTAGCTGTCAAAGAAACCTGCATGCTTGCATTGCTTTTAAGAGAGTAGCACTGTTGTTTTTACAGCCAAGCCCTAAAGGCTGAGACCTAGTAAAGCATCTGCATGCTTTCTGAAAATGAAGTCCATTTATTTACAATTACAGATACAGAATGATGTCAGTGATGCAGTGAATGCAATTTTTCATCACAGCTTCTTAAGTATTGCTTAGTAGCTAAGTGTCACATTTTAGGAAGGTTAACAAGAATTTTAAGTCTAGATGTCACAAGGGAACCTCGAGAAGAAAAATAATATTGTATAACATGGTGAAGAATATCATAAGGTGGACAGGGTTTTTTTCTGATTGTGAATTCAAGTTTGCGTTTTGTGTGTCTTCAGAAAGACTCTGGCTTTATTTACTCATATCTAACGAGAATTGAAGGACCAGGGGGAGGACGCGTTCCATTGCTCATTAGCTAACATACTCCTAGCTTGTCAGGATACTTCAACTACAGTGGCTAAAGAAAGCTAGAGTTCAGGCTTTAGTTGCCCTCTGGCGAGGATAGAACTAAAGGATATAAAGTTTGTAATTTTCTATCTCCACAGGATGGATAAGTGAAGATTTGAGTAAACGCCCATTTAAACTTCCCTGAATCGTTTCGTGTCTGTATAGCATTTGAGGAAAGTCCAATAGATAAGAACAAAA
The DNA here is from genome assembly GCF_028885655.2 of Pongo abelii. NCBI lineage: Eukaryota > Metazoa > Chordata > Mammalia > Primates > Hominidae > Pongo > Pongo abelii. Next base: position 110,803,588 of record NC_071999.2, on the reverse strand, counting down.
AGGAAGCATGCAACCTGACATTCCACAATCATGAATAGCTGTTGGAGCATCCGAAGTGTGGGCCGCTTCTCTTACGATAAATCAGTTTCTTTGAGGAGAATTTCACTGGTCTAGCGGTAGTCTTTCAGAATTATGCTCTAACAGGTCCATACTATTTGGTTTCTGTTCTTTTTAAGTAAACCTAGATATCTATTTTCCTCAGACTAATGTATATGAAATAAAGGATGTGAAAATAATTTGAAAACTAAAGAACACTGTAAAATAAAACAGATTTTAATGGTTTTTAATGAGAGAATTTCCTTAAGAACCTCCAATTACCATATTCAGTTGCTCACTCTACAATTTGGGACATAGTACCATCAGGCTATGTTGTACTCTCTCTTATTGGATTTGATTTCCCACATTTATTATACTTTTCCAGTCCTATTGTGTTTACTCTCATAAAAATGCACTCTAATATATATAAAATATGTTCTTCTAGTCCAGGTTCCATGTTTCTTTTAAAAGTTTATATTTTTCAAAACATTTCTTGGCTGTAACTTTTTTTGTATCTGAGGCATGATTCATAAATCTAATCTTATTTACTTAAATCAATATTTCATTCTATTCATGTGGTTACATATGAATTCAGTCCACAGAATCAAAAACTGCTATAAATTTTTCCTTATCTATTTCAGTTTGGGTATTATTATCTACATCTTTTATCTGATTTTATATTTTTCCCAATCTGATAAATACAAAGGTGTCTAATTTTAGTGTGTCTGTTTTATATTTGTATTTATCACTCTTTTATGGTGCTGAATACATTTCGTGGTTAGTTAGTCAGCATGGGTTCCTGAGATCAGTAACTTTCCATGTCTTCCCTGGCGTTCCTTGTGTTTTACTGCAGAATGGAATCCAGTCATCTGTGTTCACTCATTACCTCATATAGGAGAGGAAAAGTAGTTTGCTTAAAACTAAGAGTCATTAGGAACTATAACAACCTCACCCTTGCTAAAGAGTATCCTTCAAATATGCTGTTTGTATTTCTCTCCTGGAAAACAGAAACCTCACAATATCTGCTAAGCTAAAGGAATCACAGTATCCCCCAAAATCTAATATATTGACAAGATCATGTGTAAAGTATAAATAACTTACATTGGATGTGTGCTAAGATACTACATCCTTAGGGTGTTTCCTCTTAAAATAGCTATGTGCATATTATAAAATAGCCATGTACTCAGTAAAATGCATGTGCATTGATGCAAAGACCTTCAAGTGTGAGTTGCCACTACAATAGCTTTTTGCTATATTTTAAATGCAGAACCCAATGACACAGTGTCATTGCCTTTACTTGTAGAAACTAAGCTAAAGTGGTACCACCTGGAGAGAAATGGGAAATAAAGATTGTCATGCAATGCTCCTAAAAGGGCTTCCTGAAACAGCAGCTCTGTGCACAAGCATAAGTAGATGAAGCAGCTGTTTATCATCATCACTGTCCTTAAGGCAGTTTCCAAGATACAGATACCTATTCTGCTCTTGTGCATTTCATACTTCCCTTCTCAGAGGGAATGGTGCTATGAGTACTTAAGCATATTTAGTTGTTGGCCCTCCAATATTCTTTCTCCACCTTGTTCAACTGGAGAACTTCTATTCTCATATTTTGACGACTCACTTTGAGGCTAATTGCTCAATGACTTTATCTCCATGTCTGATTTCATTGTCAGCTTAGTCTTTACTGGAAGGGACTTCTGACTTAGAATTACTAGGAGGTTCTGAGGAGGTTCTGACTTAAGAACCTCCAGGTACCATATGGAGTTGTTCATTCTAGAATTTGAGGCATAGTACTATCAGGTTAGACTGGTATCGTCTCTTATTTGATTTGATTTCCCACATTTATTATACGTTTCCAATCCTATTGTGTGTGTTCCCATACAAATGCACTCTAAAATATGTAAAACATGTCCTTCCAGTCTAGGTATCATGTTTATTTTAAAAGTTTGTTTATTTTTCAAAATATTTATTGGCTACAACAATTTTTTTATCTGTGGCATGATTCATAAATCTAATCTAATTTACTTAAGTCAATATTTCATTCTATTCAAAGTAGCATTTAAACAAGTCAAATTCATGAGCTTACAGTCCAAGTCCTTTAAATTAGACAAAGACTCCATTATCTTTGTAGCTTACAATCTATCTGTTTGATTCATTATCTCTTTGATTCATCAATCTAATAAAAGGTATCATTAGAGTTTGTCAATGTTTACCCTGAAATGTGTCTTACATGCATGTTTTCTTCACTTCAACAACCATGCAAACAAACTTGTACCTAATAAAATATACTATAGTCCTACATGGTATTCATGATTCTTCTCACCTTATTTTTAGTTACTGCCCAAGAGGAAGCCGGGTGATGTAGTGTTCAGGACTGTGGGCTCTTGGAAAAGATTCATGAATTTCAATTCAATTTCTCTCTTATAAATTTGTGGAAATTTGAGGAAGTTACTCAAAATTTCAATACCTCAATTACTTCATGTATACAAAAGGAGTGAAGATGTTGCCTCTTGATTATTTGAGAGCTATAAATTTGTGGAAATTTGAGGAAGTTACTTAAAATTTCAATACCTCAATTACTTCATGTATACAAAAGGAGTGAAGATGTTGCCTCTTGATTATTTGAGAGCTCCTCCACATGGCCTACTTTTAGAAAAGCACAAGGCACACTCTGCCCTAGAAACAATAGTGATGATATTTGTTTGACTCTGAAAAACTAAACAGAACAAAGTGTCGCCCTATTTTCTTCTCAATCTGACAAACTTCCCTCTATTGGCTTTCAAAGCCTCCTATAAATTGGCCCCATCTTACATTCAGTATCAAAAAAATCTATGTTCTTTTGTTTCTGATTTAATTGAGTAAATCCTTCATAATCTACAACAATTGCCAATGTTCTCATAATGTGCAGCATTATTTATTTTCTGCATAGTTCATCTCACTGGATTCTCACCACAGCATGAGAGCTCATGTACAGAATGGAAAAGGAGCTAGGCCATGTATAGCTAGCAAAGGAATATCTAGGTCTTGAATTTAGAAACTTTAGATGTTCAATTTATGTTCTCTATGCAAGGCCAATTTTTAGTGAAATAATTTTTTAAACACACTTATGATTGTTTTTAATTAACTAGTAAGAACTTTCCTAGAACCCCTACCAGAGTTTTGGAAAATAAATGAGGGTCAAAGTTTGAGCTTATTAATTTTATGGTAAATCCCTTTTTGCCTACTCTGAATTGCACTAATATAATTCTTACGAACATGAGGTAATACATCTGCGAAGACTATATATAGATGCTTTATTAGAACTTCCAACCAAGGAGAGATATAAAAGATATAAAAGAAGACAAAAATAAATGAAAAAAGATAGACTACTTTCACGTTCCAGGATGGAAGGAATAGAACACACACAGGGAAATAGCATAATGTTAACATAATGTATTTATTAGTTAACTGTGTGACACATATTTTTTTTTCTATTTGTTTGACTGCATACTCTTTGTTTCATGTATGCCAATTATTTGTAATTCCTTTTCTATAGGAAGAATGGAAATGAAATTCAGTCTTCCAAGACATTTTCATTCCATTTATTTTTCAGGTTGAGCTGAAAAAGTTCAATGAAATTTTAATGTAAAATTGATAAAGTAAGCATACAAGATTTTCAAGAAACAATGATTTAAAAATTTAAAAATTTTTTAAATAAATAGGAAATGAATAAGCCTTATAGAAAATATGTGATTCCTTTATAATATAAACTGTAATTTATTCTTCTGAAAAGATAAGTCATCAGAATAGAAGATGGGTCAAAATTAGACCTTTTTATTTATATATAAATATAATCATAGAAACCTCACTAACAATGGGAAGTGGAAAGTTAAACAAACAATTTATTTCAAGTAAAGCTCTATGAAAAAAAGATACTCAAATTAGACCCTGAAGTTACATGATAAACCAAAAGACAGTACAGCTACATTTAGGATTTAATTATTTTTAAAATGTTGTTATTGAACGTATTAACTATTATTTATCTTGAAACAATAAAGAAAATGAAATAATAAATGAAGAAAAAGAAATCATGTCCAAATACATTTAATAAAATTGCAAGCAAAACAGAAATATAAATAATAGATTGAGTAGGATATATATGAGGCAATCATGGTAAAGAGTTACTAATTTTATTACAAAAATTAGGAATTTTGAGAAAGCATGGTAGATTGAACACATATTCCAGTTATGCTTGGTCCCTAAACCTGACTAAAATGCTAAAAATGTCTATAAGGGAATAAAAAAGGCCTAAAACCATAAGGACAAAGGAGACAAAATAGGTTATAACAGAATACAAAACAAGTAACAAATTTGGCAATGTTTAAAGTGGAGAGGTGATTTAGAGGAAGCTGACAGTTGACTTAGAAAGGGATAGTTGGTAGAGACAATGAGAGTTGGCAGAGAAAGTGCAAACCTAAGTCCTAACAGGGCCCATACTGATCGGTAATTGACTGATTCCTAGATCCGCATCATCCCTTTCATGGTATGATCACTCAATTTGGGATAGCTCCTAATACCCAAATATTCCCAGGGTATTGGCCTCTAAATCAAGGTTGAATGAGGTTCCATAACATTTGCATTCAAACTGAGATTGGTGCATACTGTAAATGTTGGTACATAATTCATGGGAAGCTCCTATTCAACTGTCTGAATGATTTTATATACTAGAAAAACATAAACGTCCATTATTTATTTGGTGTTCCAATTGTACCAGATGCTAAAGTTACCATAAACCAACAGTTTTTTTCTTTCCAAGTAAACACCTTCTAGGAGCCTCATACTCTACTCTGAATTTTGCTGCCTTTTAAAAGCAGAGGTAAAATGCATGATCTTTGTTTTTATGAACATATGCTGATCAAAAACAACTTGCATCCTGAGGGAGTTAGATACTGAAAGGCAGAGTCTAATTCTCTGCTGCTTTATGTATAGACACTTTATTCTTTTTTTTTAACCCAAAGGAACTTCATATAATATTTCCAACTAGAAGTAAAATTAACTTATTCCAATTAATTTCTACCTACTTTTTAATTTTTATGATATGTCAATTCATATTTCCCAAACTCTCTGAGACATCTGAGAGTGGTATACATTTCAGGAAAAGATAAAATAGGCCTGGATCACTTACCAAGAAAAAATCCTGCCTAAAGACATACAAAAGCTAGGGAGATAATAATTGACTTTAGGAAAATAATATCAAATGCTTTTGATTAAACATTATGTGTAATATCCATCACGAAAACATATTTAGCAATTTAAACCATCAAAGGATGCCAAAGAAAGATCCTTTATGAAAAAGCCTGTCACAGAAATAAATTCTGTAAGGAACACAAAGCAAAAGAAGGGAACTTTATTTCCACCCCTGCCAAACCCAGCACCCATCCATGAGCACCCTGCACATCGACAATGACAAAAAGGGTGAGAAGCAAATGAAACTCTCGTTCTTGAGCTCTGAGTGTAGTCAGCCTCATTGGTATGCTCTACAGTGCAAGCACCCTCTCAGCCCTAGACAATAGTCTGTTTTCCTGGTTTATCTGCTAGGACAAGGGATGTCCCTGAACTGTAGGGAGTGAAACCTCAATTCCTGATCCTCCGTTAGGCCCAAGGATCTGGACACCTCGGAACATCATTTGCTCTCTCATCAGGATCAGATATTGAATTTGCCTGTGCCCATCTGTTCTTGTTCTTTTTTTTTTTTTTTTTTTTTTTTTTTCCCTACAGGGATTGGCTAGCTTCGCAAGCTGTCATAATTTTATTGCTGATTTGGTCTTGAGGGGAGATACGTCCTCATCACATCCAAACTCGTTTCGTTAGTGTCAGATGAAAATAGTAGCAATAACTGAGGAGGTTTACCCCAAGGCTCCTGCTGGGAACTTCAACAAAGTCATTTCTAAAAAACGTGTTACACAAAGACATGTTCAAACGTAGTCGTGAATAAAAGACCGAGTCTGTCATCTCTCAGTCTCCCACATGGGAAAGGTATGCAACTTCTCCAAGATGCCAACAGTTAATACTGAAACTTGAAAACCACATTTGGTGGAAAAAGTACTTAAAAAGCCTTAACTTTAGTGAAGTACTATTGCCTGCCTCTCCTGAGAGCAAAGATACCTTGAGAACATTCCGTTGGAATTTCACACACAAAATGATACATCATGTTGCAGAAAATGGTTTTTATAGATTGGTTTGTTCTTAAAAGTAGTTGTGCTTACAATTTCAATTCTTAATACTTAATGTATTTTTATGGCCTGAAAGATTTCAGTGACCTCTTCTCTGCCATAAGCAGGATTCTATGTTTTCTCAGAAGACATCCATTATATCAATAATATATCGCTATAAATTAAATGTATTTACTGCAAGCAAATGGAGCAAAGTTTATTGCAATTCACATTATAATTTTACTGTGCTTGCTCACAATGTTTTGTACATATAATCTTCCATCTTAACCTTATATTTTATGGAAGTTTATACTTTAAAAAAACAATCTGACAGTTTAAAGCACATTTTGTTTTTCTAACCTAATTTGATTGGAGCACGTTTTTACTTTCTTTTAGAAATTTATTTCCAAAATTGATCCCAAGTTCAACTGTGGGCTTTTTCACTGCAGTCTAAATTCAAACTTGAAAACATCTGCGTATTTAGTTGGCCTGTTGAGGGCAAGATCGTACTATCACACGTGAAGGAAGTTATCATGTATCATAAACAACTTAATTTAGATCTGAAGAGTGAGCTCAAAGGAGAACTAGTGAATCAACTTTGCTTCCTACTTGAAAGCTCCTTTCTAAGACCCTGGAGATTTATGTGGAACAGGTTATTATACTTCTCCTACTAATCAGAACTCTCGCTCCCCTGGCAACCCGCATACTCTGTTTCCCCCATGCCAGCATTCCTAAATCTCTCCTGCACCCCTGCCCCCATTCAAAGATTTATTTCACTATTGCAACAGCCTATGGGCACATTACATACTTTAAAACAACACATTCATCTATAACTTTCCACCCCAGACAGCAGACACCGCCATCCTTCTTGATAACCACCTCTGGCGATCGCAAAGAAAGCATTCCTGATCTAGGTTACAGTCAAGAAATTGCAGGCGATGACGTGTCTTCCACCAGTCTCCACACTTACATTTAGGCAAACTGCCAGGTGAGAGCAAAAGTCACAGCTGCACATTTTCACTGAAAATGCCCTGCACAAGTCTCCTGTGCTTACTTTTGACTCCTTAAGGGTGACCTTGTTGAGAATACATAGAGAATAAAAGGACAATTATGCACAGTGGACCCCTCTTATTAGATAGAGATGAGTGTATTTAATGAGATTGCCTCACTTTCTCCCTTTGCTCCATAGATACATCAGATCTCTTCCTTCACTCTGCTTAGCCCCAGGTTTCTCTTATAATCAGGGCAGAAACTTACACCAAAGTACTTAGACTGTATTTTTCAATTTCCATTCATTAATTTAGAAAAACAAAAACCTTCAATTCTTGATCAGGACAAGGGTAAATATTGTTCATCAGCCTTTAAGGAATCAGCTTCATCCGAAGCTCAGATTTTCTTCTATGTTAAAATTATTATTTGGCATGTTTTCTTCAGAATTAACTCATCACCCAGAATATCAAATATATATTAAGGGTGGCACACAGTCCTCACAGAGGTTGATATTTGTTTCCAAGACTATGTGGCATTTAAAGAAAAAGAAGTTATTTTGATTTATAAGCTTTATCCTTAATCATGACACATACAATGAGCAAAAGTAGCAAATATGTGCCCTAATAAATTGATTTTGTTCTATTGTTACACATTTCTATGTTTGTTTCAGGATTCTGTAATGTGACTTACTGATCTTTTTTCCCCTCTTTATATCTGTTTCTGTAAGAGAAGAGTTGCAATAAACAGCTAAAATGCCACACTCCCTTCCTTTCTACCTCTTCCTTCTTCTGCCGATAATCACTGTCCTGAAGTTGTTCTGAACCTGTTCCTTGAGTGTTTAGAGATTTTTATTTTATGTCTGTACCATATATGTGTGTGCATGTGTGGTGTGTCTCTGTGTGTATCTATATCTATATTAAATTTTAAATGTTTTATTTGAAATATGCTGCTCTGAGGTTCTTCATGCAACATTATATATTTTAAATTAAGTATTTGAATCTAAATTTGTTTATAATAATCACCACATAGACACTCCCAAGATCTGCTTTGTCATCCTTATAAATAAAGATAATTTTTTTCTTTTATTATTATTATTATTATTATTATTATTATTATTATTATACTTTAGGTTTTATGGTACATGTGCGCAATGTGCAGGTAAGTTACATATGTTTCTAAATGTTGTAAAACTAAAACCCTAAAATGTTAGGGTTGACCTACTTTGCAAGACTGAGTGGCTAACCAAGAACCTAGAACCCAACTTCCAAGTTCTAACCATGGGAATCTCTAACATTATCCATTTAATTTAAGTGCTCATGTAACCTAGATTGATGACTTAACACTTACCATTAGGTCTCAAGGACTGATGGTAAATGCTTAGAGGAATGAGACCTATAATTCACTTAAAATGTATAGTACTAGACCAGATGGAATTTTCTTTTCTTTCTGACCATTACATAGTCTAATTTTTCACTAAGTATGAAGTGTGGGAACTTTCCTAGTAGTCAGGGCTGGACCAACAATTGCTTAGATGTTTTAGTGTTTAAGTCACTGTACAACATCTATATTTGGACTCTTACTACAATATTTTTGTATAACAAAATTTGCTTTATTCTCAATGGGCTTGTGTTAGCGCCCGGCATTTTACTCTGCCCTATCTTTCTAGGAAATTTAGAAGACTAAAACAGTTTTAAAGGGCCCAAATTCTGCAATAAAAATGTAATAACAGAGTAAGTATCTTACACCTAGTAACAAAACTCCTCTTTGATATATAGGCTTTATATGGTTGCTGGGTTTTCTTGCATTTTTCAGGTTGAATATGTTCAAAAATCCATAGAAAAACTGTTCTCATGACCAAACATGCAAACACATGAACATGCAGACACTGCCACTTACAGCGTGACATCAGAAAAAACAGATGAGTAACAGGCTAGTTGGTAGCATTCTCTGTGTGCGTGTGTGTGCGTGTGTGTGTGTGCGTGCGTGCGCGTGTCTATGTGTTTCAGTGTACTGCAGCTTCTACTCATTGAAAAACTTACAAAAGTGTATTCTATGTAAACAATTAAATATATTCATAATTTGAATTTTTTTTAGCATTTTCCCTTTTTTATTTTTTATTTTTTCTTATAACTTCAACTTTTTTTTTATTATTATACTTTAAATTTTAGGGTACATGTGCACAATGTGCAGGTTAGTTACATATGTATACATGTGCCATGCTGGTGTGCTGCACCCATTAACTCGCCATTTAGCAGGCATTTCTGACCTTTTACATGTATTCTAACTAGCCAGATTGGTGAAGCATCAAAATCTTTGAAACCTTCCAATGTCTGTCTGATTTACTATTCACTCTCTGAATGATGTCCAGCAGATCATCTGCCAAGTTGCTGAATAACGATTCTGTCAGGTGGTTTCATCATTTACATGTTGCCGAAACCGAAAAGAAAGCCATCATTGACTCTGTGCTTCCCATCATCCCCACCATCTGTAGTCCATGTGAGTACGGCTAACGTTTCTACCAACTTATATTTCACACCCACTCACTTCTCTTCATCCTCAAGCTAAAACCCTGGCCAAAACCATAGTCATTTTCTGCCCAGACTACTAAAAACTTCCTAACACGTATCTTTTCTTCCATCTCCCTCCAAATTTCTCCACCTGACAAAGAGAGTCAGCTTTTAAAATATCAGACCACATTACTTTTCTTCTGAAAAACTTCCACCAGTTTCCCATTGGATTTAGAATAAAAAAATCAACTTCCTTACATGGCCTAAGTGATCGGGTTCCTGCCTTTATCTCTGAGGTCAGCTCCACTCCATTCCTTCTTTCTTATGGAGTGCTACCAGCACTGCTTCTGCTGATCCTTTATGCTCGATAATTTGTCCTCCCTCAAGGTCATTTCATTTTGTTCCCTCTTTCTGCTGTATTTATCTGAATGCAGAAATTCACGTTGTTTATTCTTTTCATGCAAGTCTTAGCTCAAGTTAGAAAAAAGTTCCATGATCATCTGGTCTGGAGAAAGTGACCATGTTCTGACACTATCATGTCACTCTTGCTTACTCTTTATGACACTATGACTCTGAAATATTATCATTCATGTATGTATATACTTATTTATATATTCATGATTATATATATATATGTCTTCCCCCACTTATATGTCAAACATATATTATTCATATATTATATGTCTTGCTCCATTAAGCTTTACTAACACAGTTTTCTTTTGTGTTTTACTTAACACTGTTCCCCCAGGGTCAGAATATGGTAAGTATTTAAATATTTGTTAAATTGCACGCCCTTTTCAGTTCTGGTGGTGACCTCTTTTGTAAAATGTGATATAATGCCTCTACATTACAAAATGATTTGTAAAGATTAGCTTTGTTTTGGAAGTGCCTACCTCAAAGAGATGCTACAGAAAATGTAACTATTATTTCTTATTTTCCTACATCCTGCTCACATCTTTCAAATGTATTTTCACTCCTAATCTGTCAGTGTCTTTACATTGAAGTGAAATAGATCTTCTGCAGTTCTAATAAAGTTTTGCTAATTTTAATTGTAATATAAATGATTTAAAAGAATTTACAAAAGGAAAGAACTACAGGGGAATATTTGTTTAATCATAAGTATTTTTTTTAAAAATTAACCTAGTATTCTTAACAGTTTTCCCAAAAAGCACATTATATTAATAATAGTACAACGACTGCCAATTTTCAAAGTGGTTTTCCATATATTTTCATAAAAGCCACAAAAGCACAGTGAGCAAGTAAAGTCAAATGATATCAACTCCATCTGACGTCTAGAGCATAGTGTTTCACCATATAATTGGGCTTTCTCACTATTCACAATAGCAAAGACATGGAATCAACTTAGGTGCCTGTCAGTGGTGGATTAAAGAAAATGTGGCACATGTACACCATGGAGTACTATGCAGCCATAAAAAAGAATGAAATCATGTCCTTTGCAGCAACATGGATGCAGCTGGAGGCCATTATCCAAAGCAAATTAATGCAAGAACAGAAAAACAGATACCACATGTTCTCACTTGAAAGTGGGAGCTAAACATTGGGCACTCATGTTCATAAAGATGGCAGTAATGGACATTATTATTGCCATTACTACTAGATTTGGAAGGGAGGGAGGGCGGCAAGGTTTGAAAAACTTCTTGTTTGGTACTACACTTACTACCCAGGTGATAGGATCATTCATACCCCAAGCCTCAGCATCACACCATGTATCTATGTAACAAACCTGCATATGCACCCCCAGAATCTAAAATAAAAGTTGAAATTATAAAAACCAGAGGCTTTCTGTGGGTCACCAAAACATTTCCTTGGGAATCTGTGACTGAAACCCATGTTTGCTGAATTCTCCTTTAGTATTCTTTTAGGCGGCATTAAGATCCCTGTTTTCCTTTCCTACATTTTTTTCCTCATGCTCAGTTAATCTCTCCTAATTCAGTATTTCATTGGAATAGTTGGCCATCTTTCTCCCTATTGCCACTATTTGATTACGGGCTCATTGTCTTCTTCTAGCAGCTTTTGTCTTAAATAAATAAGACATCGCATGTGTCCCAAAGAGCCACCCCATCTCCAAAATCTCATGGCTTTCCAATTTCAACTTTCATCACTGACTAGCTGATGAACTCTCTTTTGCTTACCACAAACTGTCAGTTGAGTGAATCCAACCTACCCTTGGGCCAGCTGTTCATTTCTGGTCTACACTGCATAGAGAAGTGGGAACATAGAGCACTTTGTTCTCACTACTCCTGGGTACGTGAGCAGGGCTCCCTGGGGGTGGCAAGTACTGACTCTACAACCAGGTTTTGCTTTTGTGTTTAATACGTGTCAGACACACTCTTAGGCACTGGAGATCTAGCAGCAACTATAACCAATACCTCGTTACGTTTATGAAAATTTCACTCCAGGATAGGAAGACAGAAAAACAAATGAACAGATTGTCAGAGAGTCTAGAGCCTGGAGGCGATGCTAGTGAAAGTAGTTAATAAACTGGATTAAGTATCTTCAAATATTAAACTCAAGTCTGGGAGGTCAGATATGCATGAGGGTTAGAATCCTAAAGTCTCCATGCAAGTGTTAAATGCAAACAGATAAGTACCGTGGAAATTACCAGGGAGGAAGAGCTAAACCCAGCTTCAGTGGTCAAGGCAAAGTTGGATTTCAAAAGACGAAAGTTCCAGATAAGTTAATCATAGGTGAATAGAAATTATTTTCAAATTGTTTCTCAAATCAGAACTCTCTTTGCTTAGGCAATAGCCGTGTCTTACATAGACTTCCAATGACCTTTGTAGAGGGTTGTGGATTTGAGCAACAAGTTCATAGCCAAAAATATGCAAGGTATATTTGATGGGCAAAATGGATTCATTGCCAGAGTAAAAGGAGATGAGACTGGTGGGGTAAGGAGCAGCAGTGTTTAGAAAACACTTTCACATACATCAGCCAGTTGACTTTCACAATAATCCCTTGACAAAGAAGATACCTGATTTGAAAGGTCGGAGGATGAGATTATGTATTTAATCTGTTCATCAACAGAAAACAATGGACGGATTCTGAAGAAATAGCACCTTTATGTTAATGGGAAGTAACACATCTGTGTCTCAACCTTTATTCTTGAACCCAATCTCTTATCTCCAGTGTCACTTGTCCTTGGCTCCAGAGTCTTCAACATATTTTTATTTTTTATTTTTTTTAACCACACGGCAAAGCACCCTCCTTGCACTTCTCAGCTCAACTTTCCCTCTAGTTTGGATTCCCACATCTTCTCATCTCTGAGCTGTCTCCTGCAGTTTCTTCAAATAACTTTTCCTCTTTATTTTGTAATCTGGCTTTTTCTTTTTGTCCTATTTCAGTTCCCTCCTTACACACAGAAAAGTTCTCTGATCATAAGAATCCTTGAAGAGCATTAATAAGCATTTAAGACTGAAATAACACAATTCAGGTTATGTCTCATGTTTTCTTTATTTTCCATTTCTTTGGCAGATTTTATTTATTGTTATCTCCAGATTTAGCTTTAGAGAGCTCTGTGAGTAAATGTCATAATTAATTCTACTTCATACTTATTTTTACAAGTAAGCAGAAAGTAGATACTCTAAAATAAACGTTTGCTTAATGTATGAAAAAAATACAAGACAAAATTTGATTTATGAAATTTTTACATCAAGAAATCTTTAAAAAGTGAGCTTCATTAGAGCATGTAAAATATGCTTATGAAATACAGCAATGCAATGATCCCATAAGACAAGACATACTCACACTAAAGTTTCTGTCATAGCTACTGTGACATCCTCAGGAACCCAAACTGAAGGGAAGAGCATTGGACCTTGAATGGAGCATCGCAATCACTCAGAAAAATGGGAGTAATAATTATGCCAATTTCCTAGGGTTTGGGGAGGAATAAATCAAATACTTTATGTATAGTGCTTGGTGCAGTGCTGGCACACAGCAAGAAGACAGAAATTCAGCAAGATGTTTAATTAGAATAAAAACCACCAAAGAGTTAAATGTTATAGGTGTGTACTTGGATAGTATTTTATAATAGGACAATATTATACTATATTTTATTATAATTATATATATAACTATTGATAGTTATATACTATCTCTATATATATACTATCTATATTTTACTATAGTAAAAATATTTTACAATATTAACAAAATTTGATGTTTTATATCTTCCTTTACCCGTTGTTCTCTTTTAATCTTTTTAGATAGTTCTGGTATCTATGTATATAGATACCAGAACTCATGAGAACTCACTCACAAGGACAGAAGCTTTCTATATATATTCTCTAGAAGAAAAAAAAAAAGCAATAGTTGAGAATAAATATCCATATTTTACTTTGTTGTTCTCTGTTTCGTTTGTGCATGGGAGCAAGTGCTCTAAGCAGACACAAAACTCATAACAAATAAAAACATTCTTCATGCGACAGCTAATATGCATGTTAGAGATTAGTCAGTTTCTCACTATACCTATTCCCCTTTCCTCCCAGGCACAGAGATAGACTATGTTTTCTAGTTGCCCTTGTCATTAAGCATGGCCATCTGACTGACATGAACCACTTCAAAGCCTGGCCCATAGAAATGTCCCTTGCACTCCCCCACTTTGTCCATATCCCATAATGTCCAGCAGGCTGGACATTGAATCCTGGGGCAAATGCGCAAGCCATGTGTTCAAGAAAGCCAAGCTTCCTCTGCCAACGGCCTTGACTATCCCATGATGTAGAAGCTCCACTGCACTCACTCAATGTACCCGTCCTGATTGGACATGATAGGAATAAGAAATAATTTTCTATTTGTCCTAAGTCACCGAAGTGTCTGGGTTTGCCTGTCACTGGAGTTAATGTTTCCTTTAGGCTTTTTTTTTTTTTTTTTTTTTTTTTTTTTTTTTTTTTTCTGAGATGGATCTCACTCTGTTGCCCAGGCTGGAGTGCAGTGGCACAATCTTGGCTCACTGCAACCGCTGCCTCCCGGACTCAAGCAATTTTCCTGCCTCGGCCCCCTGGAGTAGCTGAGATTACAGGCGCCCACCACCACCATATCTGGATAATTTTTTGTATTTTGAGTAGAGAAGGGATTTCATCATGTTGGCCAGGCTGGCCTCAAACTCCTGATTTCAGGTGATTCTCCTACCTTGGCCTCCCAAAGTGCTGGGATTACAGGCCTGAGCCTCCATGCCTGAGATATAGGCTTTTCTTAAGAGAATCAAGCATTTTGGAGTACAAAGAGCAAAACTTAAGGTACTCAGAGAAAGATGATGTTAGTAGGATGGAAACTTACATGACTAGAACTTACATATTGGCTGGTCAGTGGGACATGGGTTACTATCTCATCCACAGAGTCAAGCTCAGAAAGAGGGTGCGAGAGAAATTACAGAAAATCAGGTGTTTCTAGAGCATAGAAGAACCTTTATAACTTCCTAGGATGAAGCCTAACCACCTTGCAAGTTACTTCTAGATGCCCCACATCCAGCATGGCTTCTAGGAGGTAGAGGCTCAGTGGTGGGGGAGGAGTTTTAGGTAGATGGGCCCTGCCTGAGACAGGTTCTGTGGCCTAGTGTCCTACCATTTGCAGGCAGAGAGTGGTTAAAGTGGTTAAAGTTCCCTGTGTCCTGGGCAAGGTGTGAAGGGGAGAGCTTAGTCAGAATCGTACCTGCAAGACAGGTGGAGATAATAAAGGATTACCTGTGTGGGGGATGAGGGTGTTGAACATTCTGTGCTGGGGAAGGATGAGTAGCACTTAGAATGTGAAGAAAGAGAGACATAGCCTTCTGGACATAGGGAAGAGTTGATTCCTGCCAAGGCGAGCAACTGTTTAAACTAATTTCTTCATGTGGGGCCTTTGGGTATAATTTGCTTTTAATATGCCAAATGATTACGGTAACCCTATTATAATGCCCTTTTTCATTTTAATATTTAACTGAAGCAGTCGTGGAACACTTTGTATTTTATTTTAAACATTATAAAAGATTACAGCTGCCCTTTGCAAAGTATTCGTTAAAGTATTCTAAACTTCACAATTTAGAGTGCACCTTTTACCAATTTACCTGAATGTCTTTCATCATAGAAATATAAGGCGGAATATTTATTCACTTACAAAGGTAAAATCACAGGCACATTGACATGAAGAATAGAAATTCACTAAATTAAGCCAGTATCTATGGAACAGAAATCTTGAGCCAAGTCCTAAACATGCTAAACGTGGGCTCTTGCCGATTGCCAGAAGCAAGACTTGACATAATGCTGGGCCCTTAGTCAAGGATACGTTTATCTTTACTGAGAAACCTTTGGAAAGTCTGAGTCAATAGTTGTTGGAAATATTTCCAATGTAAGTCAGAGGTTTGTGTATAAAAATTAACTATAAACCAAAGAGTCTACTAGTAATATTATCTTAATCTACTATATCTTTAAAAAATCAGGTTTCTAATTCATTCAGAGCTAAATTTGTATCATTTCAGAAAAAAATTAAATATTTTCTATTTGTTAAATTATGAGCACATTTGGAAATATCATAGCTTAGTAAGAGCCAAATACATTTAGGCCTCTTTGTTGATGAAGTAACCCCAAAAGTGAGATCCAGAATAGCAGAGATAAGCATTGCTAGAAGTAGATAAATGAAGCTAGACTCTTGAAACTTACTAAGTTTATCTCTTTCTCTTCTTGCTCACACACAGGGGTAAGTTTGAGGGGTGAGTCATCTGACCATAGAAACTAGACAGACACTTGAAGATTCTTTTTAGAATTAAATGATGGCAGAGAAAGACAAAGAATATGTATTCCTACATTTTGAAAATGAAGAAATTTCTCATGAAAAAGGGGAATAAAACACAAAAAGATGATTTATTACCAAATGAAAAAGACTACATAGTCATTTTGTTTCTGGGTCCAAAACATACATGTCAATCATGTGGGTACCTCTGGAGGGGTAGCCAGAAGGGGAATCGGCCCTGCTTCATACTGAAGCAGGTATTTGGCATGTTCCTAATAGGAAAGCGTTTGTGTGGTTTTTTTTGTTTTGTTTTTTTGGTTTTTTTTTTAAGTTCAATCAATTTATTTACCAGTTCTAGGTTGATTCTTCACTGACTTCCTAGTGACAGCAGGTTATCATTGTGAGAATAAAGGTGATGAACAGAATATACAATTTGAGTAGCATCAAGCCTCGCATATAGACAGTGATAAGTAAATGACAGTTCTCGCCACTCTCAGATTGCACTAGATCGTGTGTTTATAATATCAAATAAATACAACTAAAGTGCTTTTACAACAGACCAAATTGAAATTGAAATTTTAGTTGTTTCATGTGGTCAACAAATGGAATAAGGACTTTTCTAAACAAGACATGGCTTTAGCCACCTATGTTTACTGAACCGTATCCAAATGAACGTCTTCTGTACCCAAACTTCATGATAAAATGAAAAAGAACAGTTCACCCATAGTCTGAGTCACCCTTTTTTTTCATTACAGAAGCTACTATGTGGGAGTCCGTTAGGCATTTTGGGAAATTATACCTACCGCCTACTCAAAGATTTAATAATAAAATGTACTAATTTTTTTAATATGCATCAAATAGGTGAAATTTAAGTGGAATTTTTCCAAAAGATTTTAAGAATCTATTTAATATGCTATTAAGGGAGGGAAGGAGAACTCTAAATTAGCTAGGATATATTTTAAATGATTGACTCCCCAGTTGTTACATAAGAGCAACTAACTAACCAACCCAACAAAACAAAGTCGATTTTACCAAACCCTGAAAAGATCTCCATAGATTCCCAATCATCTCCTCTATCAGTTGAAGTCCCTATAAATGTTAAATAGTTATTGCCTGCAGAAACAATACTTCTAGGAGTTACTTGTCTGATTTTGGTTTTTTGTTTTGTTTTAAGATGAATTCATATCTTTGAGTATCAGCTTAGCGTTTACAGTGGTCAAACCAGAAGTAGATCAATGAAGCTAGACTCTTGAAACTTACTAAGTTTATCTCTTTCTCTAGATTTGAATATATCCAGGGTAACTTCTATAGTCATCTCTGAAAAACTTTTTCAAAATAAGTAACAAAAGATAAGGAGGTGGGAGAGAAGGCTTGAAATGTTCATTTTCTGCAATCATTTGCTACACACTGACTTAGGAGATTACATTATAAAATTTCCATGTATACCATGTTAGTAATAACCAGAAAAAACTGTTGAATTGTTGGTTAAAATGTTCTTTAGTTTTTCTTTGCTTTTTAAGATAAATATTTTTCAAAATCTGATTGCCTTTCCCCCATCCTTATTTCCTTATTTGCAGTCTTAGTTGATCTGTTCTGGATATTTTTAGATCGTAAAAAAGTAGAGAGAGAAAAAAATTTAAAGTGCTCGGCAGGCAGAGAGCTCTCACAGCGCCATCTCACTTCATCCACTTCTTTACGTAATTTTTAAGTTAGGTTCCTGCTGCTTCCATAAGTGTTTCGACTTTAGAATCCCTGCCCACACAGATACACTATTGACAAGAAAATACAAGAAGAAGATGTCTTTTTAATGTATTTCATAATATGTGAATTCAGGGTAAACCCTGGAAAAAAAATAAAATGTGGACAGAAACAGTGTCCAGGAGGGAAGTGAGGAAATCTCTTTTTTTCCCCTAGTACTTTCTAAGCTTTCTTTCATTATCTATGCCAAAGATGTGAGGTATACCCTTGCTACATTTGGCAAATATGGACCTGTTGATTCTATCAGGCAAATACTAGGATAAAGTTTGGCTTCCTATGTTCTTGGGAAATTCCGTAACTTGTTTTCATTACTGTAATAATGAGATTATTTATTTACTTGAAAGGGGTGGGGCAGATATTATTCGATTTTCTTTAGAAGGCATTGTATAGTTATTACTCTAACAATTTCTTCACTGATTCCCAAAGTTAAACAAAAATCATGACAGAATAACTTTTTAATCGTCTGACATTTAACATGTCTCTACTTCTTTCTACTACTCAATTCAAAGTAGAAACGTCTGCAAATTAAAAGGAGGGGGTCACTTAAACACACACACACACACACACACACACACACACACTAACACACACATGAACACCGAAGGGAATTTCCAATTTTCTAGCAATTTGTGTTCCATAATTCCACTATTTGGAACTTGGAATAATTTTAAGTATATAGTGGTGATCTAGTACAAGAATTTGGCTTCCCCTTCATAAATTAAAATAAATAATCAAAAAGGAACTTAATAAAACACAAACAAAACTGGCTCATGGTTCCCCAGGCTGTACAAGAAGCATGGTGGCTTCTGCTTCTGGGGAGGCCTCTGGGAGCTTCCAATCTTGGTGGAAAGCAGAGAAGGCGTGAGCCATTTCCTATGGTGGGAGCAGGAGTGAGAGAGAGAGCAGGGAGGTGCCACACACTTAAACAACCAGAACTCATGAGAACTCACTCACAAGGACAGTAGCAAGACGGGTGGTATTAAACCATTCAGGAGCAATTGCCCCCATGATCCAGTCCCTCCTCACCTGGCCCCACCTCCAACATTGGGAATTACGATTGAGCATGAGATTTGGGTGGGAACACAGATCCAGACCATATGAAACCACGCTTATTTATCATCTCGCAGTTCAGTGGGTCAGAAGTCTCAGAGGGCCCCGCCATCTCTGCTGCGGGCCTCGTGAGGCTGAACTCAAGGGGACAGCTGTGCTCTCCGCGAGCTCCGAGGGTTCTACCAAGTTCATTCTAGTTACCAGCAGAACCCAGTTCCTTAAAACACTAGGACTGAGGTCCCTGTTTCCTTTCTACTGCCAGCCAGGATCTGCCCTCAATTCCCAGAGACTTCCCTCACTCTCCATCCCATGGGGCTCTCAGGCCATGACAGCAGGTGGGTCCCTCACATCAACTGTCTCCCACACTTTGAATCTCTCTGACCTCTGCACGCAGCCTGAGCAAACTGTGCATTCCTCTATGGACTCATCTGATTGAGCTATGCTCACCCAGGTATTCTCCATATGTTGTAGTTAACTCATCTGGGACCTTAATCACATCTGCAAAATCCCATCACAGCAGCACCTAGATGAGTGTTTAATTGAATAAACACAGGACTAAAATCTTGGAAACTTCCTAGAATTTCGCCTACAACAGAAGGTTAGAGCTTCCTATGGGCAATAGTTACCTTACCTACTTCTCTTGTAATTGTCTCTCCCTGTGATTTTGCTTTAACTTCCTGTTTAAATAAAACATCATATTCTCTCTCTTCTAATCCTGAAAAAATATACATAATTTTGATGATATTTTTTAAAGTTGTTTTTGTTTTTGAAAAAAGGATATAAACAGCATCTGGAAAAAAATCAATAAAATGTCTTACAATAAAGCATGTCCTTAATATTTATTAGTACATGAATACAAATTTAAATTAATCTAGTTAGATTCTAGATTTTATTGCTCCAGTTCAATTTTCTCTAGGCTCAACTTTCAAATTCCCAGAGCTCTCATCTTTCTCTGAGCATCATCTAAATCTTGGTTAAGATAACAAGGGCTTAGAGAACACCTGCTCTCATCAAATTTTGCATTTTCTATTGCCCCTCCACAATAATGTCTGTGATTCAATGAACTACTAGCTATATTGCATCCCAAAGCTATGTCAAAATCTCAACGCTCATTGCTTTTCTAATATTTCCTCGTGGCTTTTTCAGAACTTTTTTTCCTGACGGGGCATTTGGAGGTGCCACTGCCTGACTCACCGAAGCAAGATGGCAGCTAGACACCTTTGACAGCCTCTTTCTCCTTCTCTTTCCTTTACTGGCCCTTCTTTTCTCTTGCTGAATCTGAGAAGTAGGATCAGAAGACAAGGCCAAGTTTATGCAGGGACAATGCTCCAACATTATCACAGAGATGGAAATCCACTGTGTTCAGGGGGAAGACTGGGCTGATTTTATTAGCCTTTTTGGCCAGTGGCCTTGTCCACTCCCACTTTTGAGGATGCTTTTTGACAGTTGCTTGTTAGTCTATGTGTTCATTTGAGACAGGTTCTAGCTCTGTTGCCCAGGCTGGAGTGCAGTGATGCCATCATAGCTGACTGCAGCCTGGAACTCCTGGCCTCAAGTCATCCTCCTTTCTCAGTCTCCCAAACGGCTGGGATTACAGGCGGGAGTCATCGCACTCAGCTGACAGCTGCTTATTAATCATGGTTCTTGTATTGAATAACTTT
Organism: Pongo abelii; assembly: GCF_028885655.2. Classification (NCBI taxonomy): domain Eukaryota; kingdom Metazoa; phylum Chordata; class Mammalia; order Primates; family Hominidae; genus Pongo; species Pongo abelii. Next base: position 110,782,678 of record NC_071999.2, on the reverse strand, counting down.
TGTAGTTAATGGGTGAGGCATAGAAGGTAGGCTTGAGGACTCATAAATTGCCCCACCTACACCCCCCACCGAAAGCAACACAATCTCTCCTAATTCGATTGACACCCTGCACACACCCAGCTTGGCTTCAGGGAAGGAAAATGGGTTCCTGCCATACAATCTCCACGCAACAACTCCTGCCAAATGCAACACAGACCATAATGTCATTTATAATTTGAATTGTACCAGTTTAGACATTTAAAATATCTCACGTATTCATTGTTACATTCATCTTCATTTTTCTCCATTTCTATTTTTGACAATCCTCTAATTTCTTGTTCTCTTAAGTAAAAAGAAACAAAAAATAACAACAAAAGAAAGCTCTTCAAAAATACTTGGATTCCCGTATTTGTGCACGGTTTCAATAGGGAAGCTTTTTCTGAACTACTTGGACTAGAACAGAACAAAATATATGAGTTTGGGGGAAAAAGACCACAACAGGGGAGTGTGTGAGAGGCAGGTGCTGCTGGGAGGGGCCTCAAACAGCAGAAAAGCTTTGAAGCCCTATAGGGCACTGAGCTGCAAGGACTAAGTTTGAACAGTTGTGTGGGAAGTCTGGGGGTTACTAAGCTAGCTTTGTAATGTTACTGTTATTTCCCCTCTTTCCTTTTTTGACGATAGCATTCCTTTCTCAATTTTTGTTCTGTTATTTTAACACATCTAAAACGACATAAAGCAAACATAATACACAGGCACACACCTGCACTCACGTACACAAGCACACAAACTTCTGTGAGTTCCACAGAGGCCGACCCCTTTGCTTCAGTGAGGGCTGTGGAACTGGAATTTCATTCTCCGATGGACTTGTTCTGAAAAACAATTAAGTAAAGAGCTCCCACTGGTGGTGGAGGGAATTTTACTGTCCACATGAAATGCTTTTCCCTACCAGTCAGTGCTTGGAGACCGGATCTCCCAGTCACAGACGAGATGTGGGCTAATGTTGCTCTTTCGCCATGTGATGTAGCAAATAAAATGCCATTGTTCCCTAGGTGGCTGTGGGTATTAGTCACAGCTGACGCTAAGCAGGAGGTGCGTGGTGTGCTGCCAGGACTGTGTTATAAGTTACAAGTCTGGATGGGCTCCCGATGCACCATTTTCAAGTAGCTTCAATGCTTTTAAACTTTTAGGAATTCCAAAGCTACTGCTCCAACGCCTCAAGTTCCCTCACCTTAGAACAAAGATTGCTGCCTTTATTACCAGTCTTATGTTTAACCAGAGAAAGTACAGCTTTTCCAAGTTTAAGCTTCTCTAAACTGCTTTTGAGGAAGAAGAGAGATTCTCTGCATGTGTCCGAGATAATTGTCAAATACCAAATTTGAACACAGGTTCTGAGTCACCTGAAGAACCAGCCTGTGTCACTAAGACAAGCATAAATAGCTCCTCTGCTGTGGGACTCTTCACCTACCGCAGATGTTTCCATAAATATTTCAGCACATACCATTTTCATCACAATTACCAAGAATGTGTGTATGTTTTTTTTTTAATTTACAGTCTAAGTGAAAAATGTAATAGAAGAGAATAATGCTGGATTTATATAGGAGAAAAGTATAGGTTTTTCTCCTATTTGGTGTCTTAGATTAAGGTACTTTGATACCTCTGTCCAAACAGACATTATCGTGAACAAGAAAAGATGGGACTGGTAGAGACTCAAAGTAACAAGAACAGTTTCCAAGAAAGAAGCAAGGCTATTAAATATTAGGCTGTTGCAAAAGTAATTGCGGTTTTTGCCGTTTGAAAATAATGCCAAAAAACATAATTACTTTTGCAATAACCTAATAATTAGACCCAAGATAAAAATCCACATATACTCAACTTACTTTTAAATCCAGAGCTTATGTCTTTTTCTAATCAGACCTCAACATAGAACTTCGCTTAGATTTTCTTATGATCTGAGTTATGTAAACCTCCTGGGATTTATAAAACAACTGGATATCTTGAATCCTTCTCTTTAGGTCAGATCTTGTCAGCTTGTGATGCTACCTACAGTGAAATTTATTAAGTATACAACCTAATTTTGCTGTTATTTCTAGAGTCTATGAGTTATGACTACATAGCATAAGTAATGACTTAATTAAATTAATTTAAGGTATGGTGTTAAGATTAACTGCACCAGCTCACAGTGGTCTGTAGTAATTGGAGATCTCATGTTGTACCTCTTTTTTATAATCACAATGTCAATCTCTTTAAATTACTTAGACCCAAAAAGGAAAATCAGGAAGACAGCAAGGACAATGAATGGCATGGTCAGGAGAGATCTGTTGAGAATAGTTAATTAGAAAATATAATGTTTAGTTTAGTTTTCAAAACATACTCTCAAGTACCGTGTAGTGTTTTTAAAGCACCAGTTGAGCTTGCGGCCCACCCCTCTTTTAAGTTTGACAATTTGTTCATTAATTAGTGCAAACATCATGTGATAAGTGGTCTGCACATGCCTGCTTCATGCACCCACACACAATTGACAAGGCTGCTCTTGAAAAGCTGCCACAATATTGCATACATGCCCTATCAGGAATCACAGGGACACAAGTGATTGTTGCTTATTCTTTGAAGTTTCACATATTCCCAGAAACATCAAGAAGAAGGCACAAGGCAACCCTGCAAAGGGTCCAGCACTTTTCCCCCAGGAGGCTGCTGCCAGTGGGTCAGCTGCAGCACAGCTGTCCACAAGGTCTCCCTCCTGCCAGGTGAAACACAGAACCCAAGCTGCAAATATGGGGAAGCATGTCCTGGTACAGGCTGGCTTTGCCAGAGTCAGTGCTCTCTTTCATCTACATGGTGGTGGGGCCATGGGGCATGACAGCGAATTCAACAAAACTGCTCATCATGAGGTATCATGAGAGCCAGAGTTATGGGGGGCCTGTTTAAAGATTGGAACATTTCCTAAAGAGTGAATATAAATTGGGGTACACATAGAGAGGCATGCACTCACACAGATTTGTGCATCATACATGATTTTAATAGTCCTACCCACATTATAGTTAGGAAGAAGCCATCTTTGTTTAGGAAAATGAATTTCCTGCCACTTAGAATTTGAAAAGGGTGATTCTAAACCTAAGGGCTTAAGGGAGACGACAGAGTTAGCAGTTGTAAACAGGACTGAGGGAATGCCAAAGGGAGAGGTGGGGAAAAAGGAGGAGGCAATCTTGGAGGAAACTTGAACTTACAGTCAAGTGGCCAGAAATAGTATCTCTGTAGAGATTAGCTGATCAGCTTTTGAGAACTTGCATAGGATACTGTATGCAACCAATTGATAATAGAGAAGGTATTCCATTTTTAAATAAATTTTAAAAGATTTACCTGTCCTTCTGTCTTTGAGCTGTAAACTTGAGTTCTGTGCTAGGGAAGGTGCAACGGAAGAAAACAGCTGAAGATAAACTTCGAGACAGACATGGCCTTGCATATATAAACATTTAGGAAGTTTTGTAATTTTTGAGCTGGGCAATGGGCTTTTTTCCAAGATTTGAGGTAGCTGGTGGTTTATTTCAAATGTATCTAAATCCATTGGACTTGGAAGTAATTGCTGGTAACTGGATAATTAAGGATTTGGTAATTTAGACACTGTAGATATTTCAAATTAAAACAGAATCAATTCATTATGATATTAACTATAAAAGATCATCCCTACCTACCCCAAAACATGCAACACACAACACACACACACACACACACACACACACTCCTATACATTGACTTGATGGGAAATGGTTTGCTTTTCTCTCAGATGGGGAAAGATTCTATAAAACATATTCCTGTTTTACAAGGGAGATCAAACTGATCATTTTCCCTGTAAGTACTTTTTTATACATAATCAGACACATCAATAAAAATGAAAAGGTATTTAAGAAATTATGTGTCCCAACCTCCTCATTTCAAAGACGAGAAATCAAAAGCCCAGGGAACTCTACATAACACGTTGGTGCAGGTTTGAGAGTTTAACAGGCTTGTATAGTTAGGCACGTGGCCTGCTTTAAATTGATGTTGATGTATCATTTTGATGCTTTTAATTTTTGTGGGAAATGCAATAGCATTATCCAATATAAACTTACTTTTAACTGCAAATAAAATTTAACTAGTTTCTCGTAAATGTTCACCTTAAAAGTAGACTCTGTTTTTCACAGTAACATAGAGAATATACACTCAGATGCATACACCTAATCACACAACTACCCACCTATATTCCACCTCTTCTGTCCAACTGTAATAATCTCACTGAAGTAAGAAAGGAAGAAAAACTCACAAGAGATCTCAAAATTTCATGCTCTAGATGAATTGTGATGGATAAAATCTCAAGGACATACAATAAAATAACTGGGAAAATGTAGGTAAAGCTTTGTGAAAGTATCTCTAGAGTTGTTACAGAAAATAAAGTAAAAAGATTTCTCTTACTTACTCCCCATGGCAAAAGGCCCCTCCCTCCTGCTCCGCTTCTGTCCATGCTTCCATAATTTTCACAAGAGCCAGTCTTTCACAGTCTATGTCCATCACTTACAAACTTCCCATTCCAACTTCCTATTTTCAACAATATGTCACATTCTGTTTACTTACTAAAATAAAACACCAAAACCAAAAAGACAAAACAAATGAAAACACTCTCTTTCTCTTTTTTACTAGTGCAACTTCAAATCAAGTCTTTTATCTTTAAACCTGAAATATCCCACTAGACTTCCAACTCTCACACCTATCTCTAGATTCTTTCTTCTGTTGTCTTATTCACTATTAATTCATGTGCTTCCTGCAATGTCTGAAACATAGTAGAGAAAAAATAACTATTTTCTTAACATATCATGTGATTTTGTACACAGTTGCCTGGCGAATTTACCAGAATTTCCCCATTAAAAGTGTAGTGTTTAAAAACCTTTCATTATTGCCCACAGTAGATATAGTATACTTTTTAAAAATCTTTAATTGTTACTGTCTCTTCTCTTGTCAATCTGGCCTCAGTGTACCTTTCTCCTCCTTCGTACGCATGCTCTCAAGCCTAGTTTCTGTAGATATCGTGGATGATGTCAGCTTTGTGCCTGAGGAATGCCCTCCCTCCCCTACCCAGCCTGGGTCTGGTCTTATTACCTCCATCAAAACAACCTGCTGCAATGATGTCTCAGTTCAGCTCACTGCAGCTGAACTCATTCTCTCTACACCCTTCTCCACAACTGGCTTCCTCGCCTCCATCTCCTTCCTCAAGGATGGTACCACTCCCTCTCAATCAAAAGACAAAGAGTGGGCTCATTTCATTTCTCCCTGTCTGCCCCAATCCAATCATTCAGTAATGCAGCTATGCTGTTTCGACTTCCTTAACTTCCACGTTTGACAAATTTTACATGAATTCTCCTCTCACTTCAGGGACTAGACTGCTGCCTGGAAGATCACTCTGCCCGTCAGCTTTGCTCACTCAGGGCCTTTTCCTCCACAGCCTGGCACTATGTGGAGCCCTGGGAAGTGACAGAAAGAAAAAGAATCATGGCTCTGCCCATCAAAACCATAAAAGCTTTCATCAAGGAAGACAACCAGGTGTACTAGTGAATGCTATTCAAGGTCTATCCAACAACAACCATCTAAGTTTTCTTCTGTCCTAACAGAGTCCTAATTTTTCTCAATCAATGCACCCTTAATGCCCATCATGTCATTTTCTACATCTAGGTGGAGCGTGGATATTCATCAATTTATATGTTGAATGTTTGCTTGAGTTTATAATACATTTGTAAATGACAATTTTTGTGTAGGCTATGATTACAATTTTAACACCTGGAGGCAAAGGTATTATGATATAATGAAAAGGAGGGAATTGGAAATGCCTCCTCTGCCTCAGGAGAATTTTTAGTTAGATTGCACACCCCAAAAGGTGTATAACTCACAAAAAGCTAACAGTGACTTATAAAAATTAGATAGATCTCATGATTTTTTTTTTACCCTGAAATATTTTAGCAAGCAATTGTCAATATATTTTCTGCCAACTGGTTTCTTTCTTCTTTTTAAAAAAACTATTTGATAGAGAAAAGCTTTTTCACACATTTAGGAAAAAAATCTAAAAGATAGGAAAAATTATTCATTTTTGCTTACTCCAACATCCCCTGGAAAGATATGGCTAGGAATTAGGTGACAGCATTATTTTTAAAACACAAAAGAATAAGAGAACGAGAGATCTCAAATCAGAAGTTCAGATGCTGAATTTGGCAACCTGAGATAAGCAATTTAAATACAAGGAGAGTGACAATGTGCAGTCTATTCAAAAACTTGCCGATATAAACAAACAAAACATTTCTTCCTTAATCCTAAACAAGGTGCAGAGTTTGTATTTGACAAATATGCTATAAACTGATGGAGTTCATCAAATATTTAAGTCCTACCTAAGCCATTAAAAGTCAAGCAAACAAAATATTTGTCAGTCTTTCAGAACAGAGAGGCATTTACGTATAAAATAGAATCTATTTCTTTTTTTTTTTTTTTTTTTTTTTTGAGATGGAGTCTCGCTCTGTCACCCAGGCTGGAGTGCAATGGCGCGATCTCGGCTCACTGCAACCTCCGCCCCCAGGTGCAAGTGATTCTCCTGCCTCAGCCTCCCGAGTAGTTGGGATTACAGGTACCGACCACCATGCCCAGCTAATTTTTGTATTTTTAGTAGAGATGGGGTTTCACCATGTTGGTCAGGCTGGTCTCAAACTCCTGACCTCAGGTGATCTGCCCGCCTCGGCCTCCCAAAGTGCTAGGATTACAGGCGTGATCCACCGCGCCCAGACGCTTTTGCAATTTTTAATACTAAGTTTGATCAGGGCATCAAAACACATAGGAGGCCTCCTTTTAGTTTACAAAGAAGAGACATTGTCATATATGTCACCTAAAGCAGTGGTCCCCAACCCCTGGGCTGTGGACGAGTACCAGTCTATGGCCTGTTAGAAACTGGGGCACAGCAGGAGGTGAGCAGTGGCAAGCGAACATGACTGCCTGAGCTCTGCCTCCTGCCAGATCAGTGGGCATTAGCTTCTCATAGGAGCAGGAATCCTACTGTGAACTGTGCAGGGGAGGAAGATAGGTTGTGGGCTCCTTATGAGAATGGAATGCCTGATGATATGAGGTGGAACAGTTTCATCTTGAAATCATCCCTTCCCACTCCTCTCACTGATGGAAAAACTGTCTTCCATGAAACTGGTCCCTGGTGCCAAAAATGTTGGGGACCACTGCCCTAAAGCACTGTGCTCAATGACTCTGTATATGTGTGTGACTGTGAGCCTGTGTGTGGGTATGTGTGTGAGCCTGTGTGTGTGTGAGCCTGTGTGTGTCTGTGAGCATGTGTGTCAGTGTGTAGGTGTAAGCCCATGTGCAAGCTTGTATGAACCTGTGTGTGTGAGCATGTGTGAGGCTGTAAGTGTGAGCCTTTGTGTGAGTCTGTGAGCATGTGTGTGTGTGTGTGTAAGTATGGGTCCATGTGGCCGTGAGCATGTGTGTGAGTATGCAAGTGTAACCTCATGTGCAAGCCTGTGTGATCCTGTGTGTGAGCATGTGTGTGTGTAAGCCTGTGTGTGTGAGCCTGTGTGTGCATGTGTCTGTGAGCATGTGTGTGTGTCTGTGAGGATGTGTGTGAGCCCGTGTGTGTGTATGAGCATATGTGTGTGAGCATGTGTATGAGAGAGCATGTGTGTGGGTATGTGAGCTTGTGTGTTGTGTGTGTCTGAGCGTGTGTGTATAATTGTCGGCCTGTGTGTGAGCATGTGTGTGTGTGAGCTTGTATGTGGTGTGTGTGAGCATGTGTGTGTGTATAAATTGGAGCCTGTGTGTGTGAAATATGTGTCTGTGAGCCTGTGTGGAAGCCTGTGTGAGTATGTTAGCCTGTGTGTGACCATGTGTGTGTGAGTGTGAGCCTATGTGTGAGCATGTGTGTGTGTCCGTGTGTGGTGAGAGTTTTTAACAGTGTATAGGTGAGTATTTAAGAGATTGTTTTCTGAGGCCAGAGCTCAGTAACAACAGATGGTTGGTAACTGCTGAGACAGGAGACGCTAATAGACATGACCAAAGCAGAAATAAGCAGAGGATCAGCCCAGCTCGGCTATGGCTGTGAACACTACTCATCACTTTTACTGTATGGTGACCTCCCATTAGGAATGGTCAAAGAGTAGAATAAATTCCAATCTTTGTCCCATTTCTGTCACCTTCGGTGGCTTTCATGGGGTTGGTATCACTTACTCTGAGCTCTGGGTGGTGCCACAAGAGTTTTGGACGAGGTGACTGTTTTCAACACTGTTGGAATCCACTACTGTGCTCCCTTTTTATATGTCATCATTTAATTGGTGCTGTGTCAAATGCCAAGGAAGAGGTTGTACAGAGAACATAAGTGGAAATGTAGAGACCTGGGCTCTGGCCTCAGTCTGGATGTGCATTAACTGTGGGGCTTTGTCTCTTTTATGGAATCACAGCGTTTTAAACTAGTGGCATTTATGAGATGATTCTTTTTCTCTAACTTCAACATTTTTCAAATAAGTGATGGATACACATTGCTTGCTGTTGGATATTCAGAAAAAAAAAAAGAAGAGAAATGAATACCCAGGGAGGCTGAGTGACATAGCCCAGCTCGCCCATCTTGTGTGCACTGGAACCTGGTTCTGTCTCCCCAAGTAGGTAGGTTGGAACAGAAGCAGGGCACTCACCTGGCTCTGGGTCCCCGTCCCTGGGAACCATGACTGTGAATAGCATAGCCACACCTATCAATTTACAGCAGTGTGTAATAGCCAAATGTAACAGAGTTTCTTTGAAAGCCCTCATCCAAGAGAGGCAGTTAGAAAAAGCAAAGCATGGTTTGAGGAATCAAGATGATGGCACAAACAGAAATTAAAACATCATAAAAATGTGAAGAGTCAATATTAGAAACCTGCTGTATATTAGAAATAATAAGACGTGTCAGGCATCTTGCATAGTTATTATGAGATAAAATTAAGTCACACTTAGGAATACTTTTTGAAATTAAAAATGTATGCAAGTAAAAGCATGACTATTAATACTGAAAAATGCAAATTTTTAATTATAAAATATCTATGTAAAAATTGTACATTCCCTTAAATACTTACTTTAAATTGGTAAAATGCCTTTAAATACAGAATCACACTGCTATGGATGAAGTTCTTAAATTTTACATTACTTTGTCTTTTCCTTCCAGTTTGATGCCCTTAAAAGAAAGAAGCCCAGAAGAATCTCATAATACATAGGAGTCTATATTAGAAACTGCAAGGATAAAGAAAATTGGTTTTATATACAATGGCATTTTTCACATTATTTCTGTATTACACCAAGAAGATTTTATATCAGCATTTATTTAACATGCTATTCTCTATCTAAAATATTTGGATGTAAAAATGGGTTAATTAAAATATAATTCCAGTCACAGCTCTTTTACAAAAATGTGAAACAGAAGCAGCACTTGAGCAATAAAAACTACATTCTAAGAAAACATATTTGTAAAAGTACTAGCAGAAAAGAAAGAGATTGATGCCTATAGTGAAATAAGTATGGAAAAAATTATTCTTAATGAGATCATCATGCTCTTTGGCATACACATGCATGCTACTTATTAATTCTGAGGCCTATAATACAAGGCTTTTCTTTCTGTAATTTTTTTCTTTTTTAAGAGAGAATATTGAAGGTATATTGAACCCCTACTCCTGTTACCTGTGCCTTTGTCCTTCCTTAATGGTAAAAGTTGGCTAAGTATGGATTAACTGCTTGAAGAAAGTGGTAAACTTAAATCCAGCATTCCTATTACTGAGAGACCTTATATCAGTTAAGCATCTTCTTTCATGAATTACAAGAGGAAAATAAGTAGATAATATTCACAGTGATTTAGGATAGATTAGAAATTCCTCTTACTAGCTTATGGATAAATTCATGTGAAGAGCAAATCATTATATAACAAGGAGGTTTAGTCTCGTTATATAAGACTAAACCTTATATAAGAAGAGAAGATGTAAAGGCCAAATGAGTGGCTCTGTCACTGGTTGCAGCCATTAGTACTGCTGAGACCTCCCAGAGAGGAGGGCAGAGGGTTTCACACAGTCATTTCCCATCCCATGAGAAATGGCCTTGCTTCTCATAGTCTCCTCTTATTTCCCTTCAAAAAAAAAAAAAAAAGAAAAGAAAAGCAATGTGTAACATCATATAAGCTGTACATCTTCTTTCAGCATGCAAATGATTGCCACTATGCCACTATTTAAAAATATTATCTAATATTGCTCGAGTCTTAATCATATCACCTCAAATTACTGAGTAGGCATCACAAGTCAAATACCAGCCTATGCATGTTGCATAAACCATCTCAATTGTTCTGCATTAAAAACTTGAGCACTAGGCAATCTTATTATCATCTTTTTACAAATGAAGAAATTGAGGCTTAGAGAGATCCACTAGCTGTAGCCAACACAAAGCCAGGATTTTAAGCTAAGTTGTCTATAAGTGAAGCCCAGTCAACTAACCATTAGGTCCAATATTGAAATTTATTTTCACTCTTTCATTTCATGGTAAGCTGGTGTTAATGAGAAGACCACATACAGTACAATATTGTGATTTAGAAAGTCTTCATTTACAATTTCACTTAAATTCACAATGAATAAAAGTAATTTAAGGTTAATGTAAGAAAAAACTACAAAAGATGATATTTTCTCTAGGAAATTCTATAAAATGAGTAGTTTAAAAAACACCCATTTTAAGCAAGTACAATAATATTCTTTCAATAAATGGGTGATTCTTAAGTGGTTATGTCAGCTGATTTAAATAGTTTTATGGGAGGCCAAGGCAGGTGGATCACAAGGTCAGGAGTTCAAGACCAGCCTGGCCAAGACGGTGAAACCCTCTCTCTACCAAAAATACAAAAAACAATTAGCTGGGTGTGGTGGTGGGCACCTGTAATCCCAGCTACTCAGGAGGCTGAGGCAGAGAATTGCTTGAACATGGGAGGCGGAGCTTGCAGTGAGCCGAGATCGCGCCACTTCCCTCCAGCTTGGGCGACAGAGTGAGACTCCATCTCAAAAAAAAAAAAAAAAAAAAAAAATAGTTTTATAATAAAGTCAAGTCTCCAATACCTGGAATCTGATTACATCTACTAAAGTATAAGCTGTAAATTATACTAGGCAATTGTATATAAAGGTACAGCTTGTATACAACACAAGGCTTTCGCACTTCTAGGCTGAACTCTACCTGTTACTATGGTCTCCAAGTCTTATGACCAAAGGTCTAAATTCATCCCAAAAAGGTACCTTTGTTTTTTTGCAGGAGTTCTGGGTTGGCTAGTACTATCCTGAAGTCACAAACAGGCAAAGCTGCCTGAGTTGCAAAGTGTACGGATGGTTGGTGATAATATTCAAGAAGGCTCTCTAATCAGCTATTTAGTGGGCCAGTTTCACGAGTATTATCAGCACAAATAAATGACTAGGTCACTAAAATTAGAGAGAAAAAATTCAAACTGAAGCAAATGCATTTATAAAATTAGATTCAGAAACTAATTTGAACAAAATATTTTCTCAATATGTTCAGTCTTAACCAACCATAAAGCTGCACTGTAGAAGTAACCTCAGAATCCAGTGCCTGAACAAAATTGGGCTTTAGTGATGTATTGTCCAAGGTTCCTTGTTAGTTTCATTTTCCAGTAACTTTTGTTCAAAAAATTCTGTTTTACGATATTGAATACTTTTAAACACTACTTGGAAGCAGAGTGTTAGAAAAGCGGGCACTACTTATTACATATATCTTTCTACTTACAACATTGAGATTGCACTCCTGCAGACATCATGATTCTGTATCTAGAAAATCCCATAGTCTCAGCCCAAAAGCTCTTTCAGGTGATAAACAACATCAGCAAAGTTTCAGGAAACAAAATCAATGTACAAAAATCACTAGCATTCCTATACACCAACAAAAGCCAAGCTGAGAGTGAAATCAGAATGACAATCTCATTTACAATTGCCACAAAAACAATAAAATACCTAGGAGTACGGGTAAGCAGGGAGGTGAAAGATCTCAACAATGAGAGATACAAAATACTGCTCAAAGAAATCAGAGAAGACACAAACCAATGGAAAAACATCCCAAGCTCATGGACAGGAAGAATGAATATCATTAAAATGGCCATACTGACCAAAGCAATTTACAGATTCAATGCTATTCCTATCAAACTACCAATTATATTCCTCACAGAACTAGAAAACAAAAAAAACTATTTTAAAATTCATGTGGAACCAAACAAGATCCTGAATAGTCAAGGTAATCCTAAGCAAAAAGAACAAAGCTGGAGTTGTCATGTCATCTGTCTTCAAACTATGGCTACAGTAACCAAAACAACTTGGTGCTAGTACAAACCAGGCCCATAGGCCAATGGAACAGAACAGAGAGCCCAGAAATAAGGCTGCATAACTATGACCACCTGATCTTTGACAAAGCTGACAAAAACAAGTAATGGGGAAAAGACTCCCTAGTCAATAAATGATGCTGGGATTACTGGCTAGCCATATGCAGAAGACTTAAGCTGGACCCCTTCTTTTGAACTTTTACAAAAATCAAAGCAAGATGGATTAAAGTCTTAAATGTAAAACCCAAAACTATAAAAACTCTACAAGACAACCTAGGCAATACTATCCTGGACACAGGAACAGGCAAAGATTTCATGACAAAGACACGAAAAGCAATTGCAACAAAAGCAAAAATTGACAAGCGGGATCTAATTAAACTTAGGAGCTTCTGCCCAGCAAAAGAAACTGTCAACAGAATAAACAGACAACCTACTGAGTGGGAGAACATTTTTGCAAACTATGCGTCTGACAAAGGTCTAATATCCAGCATCTACAAAGAACTTAAACAAATTTACAAGAGGAAAAGCAACCTCATTAAAAAGAGGGCAAAGGACATCAACAGACACTTTTCAAAATAAAACATTCTTATGGCTAACAAGCATATTAAAAAAGATCAATATCAATGATCATTAGACAAATGCAAATCAAAACCACAATAAGATACCATCTCGCACCAGTCAGAGTGGCTATTATCAAAAAGTCAAAAAATAACAGATGCTGGCAAGGTTTCAGTAAAAAGGTAACACTTATACACTGTTGGTCAGAGTGTAAATAAGTTCAACCACTGTGGAAAGCAGAACGGAGATTCCTCAAAGACTTAAATGCAAACTACGATTCGACCCATCAATCCTATTACTGGGTATATAGGCAGAGGAATATAAATAATTCTATCATAAAGACACATGCACATGAATGTTCATCGCTGCACTGTTCACAATAGCAAAGACGTGGAATCAACCTAAATGTCCATTAATGACAGATTGCATAAAGAAACTGTGGTACATACACACTATGGAATACTACGCAGCCACAAAAAAAATAAGATCATGTCCTTTGCAGAAACATTGATGGGGCTGGAGTCTCATCATCAGGGGCAGTTCCATCTTTAAAAGGGCTAGACAAGACACTAAATAGGTCTGATTACACTGAAATACTATCCAAATATGAACCCAATACTGCATATTCTCAGTTATAAGTGGAAGCTAAATGATGAGAACAAAGAAAGCGAGTGCAGGAGAGCCCAACTGGGAACCAGCACAGAGGGAGAGAAGCCTATTATCCTCAACAAACTCACACAGGAACAGAAAACCAGATACCACATGTTCTCACTTATAAGAGGGAGTTAAATGATGACAACTTATGAATACAAAGAAGGAGACAACAGATGCTGGGGTCTACTTGATGGTGGAGGGTGGGAGGAGAGAGAGGAAGAGAAAAGATAACTATTGGGTACTCAGCTCAACTCCTGGGTGATAAAATAATCTGTACAACTAATCCTTGTGACATGAGTTTGCCTCTGTTACAAACCTTCACATGTACCCACAAAACTAAAATAAAAGTTAAAAAATATAACAAAAAGATTATACTCATAAATATGATGCATTTACTTATAAAACTATCTGAGCTTCTTCAAATTGCAGATTTCTAGGTTAAAAAAGTGTGCTAGAGAAATAAGCAAATATACTAAATTTCTATAATTACGTTTATTCTCTAAATCAATATTTAAATACAAAAGTATAGAAGCAGTGAGTATTATAGGAAAATAATTTTCAAATCTTCATTTTCTGTCTTGAACAAATTCAATAAACATATTATACTGTAGTATGTAGCAGATAAAATTATTCAAATGCCTCTCATTCACTTAATCTGCTTACAAAGAAGACGTATGAGTTCTCCTTAAATTAAATATTTGGAAATGTGCACTAGATAAATAATTGTCTGTTGATTGATTTTTAAATTGTTATTAAAATCTCCAGGATATTTTAACTGCAAAACATACATCTCACCAAATAATAACAGTAGTTACACAGAGAATAAGAATTAGTGATTTCTTAAAAATTAAAATGTATCTTGTTTGTATCAACATTGCTATGCATATAATTCCCATTTTGTCTTACAAAACCAGCTTAGATTCTTTAATGAAATTGATATAATTTGGATTTCCATTGGGAAGGATATTTTTCGTCTATATTTTTATTTTTTTATAAAAAGAGAAACAACACAGTTTTTAATAAGTATCTCTCTATCCAATATTTTAGATACACACGCACATACACACACACATACACACACACACATTTGCCTTAATTATAGCTTACAGATTCAATTCCAGCTGTGGCCCAGCTGAATTTGAAGCAATGTGTGATTTTGTTAGATTATAATTGGCATTTCCATTTCATAAAGCCTAATATCAACATACCTGGTTCCCCATGGATGCTTTTAGTGAAAAATGAAACTAGCAGATAGAAGTCATTAGGTAGATTCCACATCAAATATTTTTGTCTTTTTTTATCTAAAGAGTGTAGGATTTCAACACTTTTAAAGAAGAACTTTTGTACTGATCTCTCTATAAACTTCAATAAAGCCTATGTGTCATTGACTCAGAGAATGAAAAATGTGTATAATGTGGGATACAATGTCTTGTTAAACTTTTAACAACTTAAATATCATGAATTTTCAAAAAATCAATTATTTGTCAGCTACAGAATACTAATATTCATTAGGAGCCTAAATGTGTACCCTTTAAAAATATTAAATTCATAGTAACAACGAATATTTATAGAGTGCTTGCAACTGGCCAGGTCTTGTTCCATGAGTGGCTAGATGTGATGTCATTTCTTCTTCATAGACATTTTCTGAGGTAGTATTTTTTTTTAGTCACAGTTCTTGTTCAGTAGAAGAGGAAACTGAGATATGGGAAGGTGAAGTAACTTGTCCCGAGTTACACAAATGATAACTGAATTGGGCTTAGCTGACAAACCATTTGGAACTGCCAAAGAAACCCTTAACCACTTTACCTTGGCAACTTCTCATAAGGCAGAAATTTTCCAACAATATCTTGAGAGCCAAATCCTCATTATTTATAGGTTTGGTAACTGTGAATAACAATAAGTAGTTAAGAATGCTTGTTCCAGAAAGGTAGACATCAAATGCATGTAAGTAGAAAAACACACATGAATTATTTATTCACACAGCATTCAACTTTTATTGAACAAATTTGACAAATGAGATTCACTTGAAATGGAGTGGGGAGAGACAGACCGTGTTCAATCCATGATAAGTGCAATATAGAAAATAAGGGAAGGAAACATGAGTGAGAAAGTCCTTATGGGTGGGATAGTGGCAAAATGGTAATCGCTCGGACAGGGAACTTTGTGACATGCTGCCATCTGAGTGTAGACCTGAGAAAGAGCAAAGCACCAAGGCTGGGGGCCCATGAGCAGGGGATGTTTAGTGCACTTGAGGAGGGGCTGCAAGAGGAAAAGGTCTGGAGCGGAGTGAGCAAAGACAGGTGTGATGGGGTTGGAGTCAGAGAGAAGAGCTGGACCAGATCACATGGACCTTGTAGAGTTTGGCTAAGAGAAAAGGCAAGCTGGGAAGGGGTGGCCTAGGCTTCAGGTTGGAAAATGACCATTCTGGTTGCTGTGTATAGGCTGGGTGGGGCTGAGGGAAGAGCAAAGAGGACAAGGGCAGGAAAGCCCAGCTGGGAGCGAACACAGAAGGAAGGAAGCCTAGGAGCCACGACACGTTGAGATGTAGAATGCAACATCTTCATGGCATGCGACAGTTTTCAAAGTGCTTTCATATCCTGCACAACCAGCAGTCTCGTGAAAAGGAGAAGAAATGTTTCATCACCAGGAGCAGATCCATCTTTAAAAGTGCTGACCAAAACACTAAATAGGTCTGATTCAGTGGAAATATTGTGCAAATATAAAATCTGTCTTGGCAAAATACACTTTGATTTTGTACTTTCTCTTCTCTGTGAAAGTGCAAGCTACATATTCCTGTCCATGTTTTTGCCTGGGGGAAAGCCTAGGAGTCTTGATCTCCTCAAATACTGTCTGTATTCATTGCAACAACTAGCTGGTGTTTCATTTACGCTGGAGGGGAAATATAAGGGAGTAGAGGTATCTCTGTTTCTCAACGCTCAATCTCTACAGTCAGAGAGTCAGGGCCCAGGGAACATGGTGCCTACATATTGAGAACTCCTACTACAGAGCACACTTTGTTTTTGTCTTAGTAGATAGCAGGTTGGTTGTTCTGTGGCCTCCTAAGCATATGAGATCAAGACTCCTAGGCTTTCCCCCAGGCAAAAACATGGACAGCAATATGTAGCTTGCACTTTCACAGAGAAGAGAAAGTACAGAATCAAAGTGTATTTTGCCAAGACATGAGTTTTTTTTTTCCCTTGTAAGCCCACCTTGCCCTTAAAATTTCTCACTACATAGCCTCCTTGTTCTTTGATTTCTGCCAATAACTATTTTCAATCTATTTTTTCTAATGTAAATAATGCCATGTACTAGGTTCCAACAGTGAAAAATATAATGATGATACAGTGGTAGCCTCAAGGAAGTTAGAAACTTTTTCATGATAAATAAGGAAAAATATATAGCGAGAGCTCTAACCAAGCAAAAAGTATAAGAGAAGTGCTTACAAATTGCCATCGATATTCAAAGCAAAATAACCAGCAGAAAAAAAATGTAGAAATGTTTTAAAATAAAAAAGGTCCTTAACAGAGAGACAGGATCTTTGTAGATGCTTGAACTCAAATGATGTAGGTAATGAGAGCACCAACTTTATTCCTCTTGTTCAGTTTTTGAGAAATGGGAATCTGTCTTCAGATTAATCATGTTAAGATGCTCAGAAGTAGTTGCTTATCATGTCTACACCTAATTAAACATATTTACCGTATTTGCTGGCTCTCAACTATCAGGCACCAGCACATTCAAGAAATAGACAGATAAGATGATCAATCCTGTTCACATTTATGTGCATGGCGTTTTGAACCTTCCCTGATTTTCCAATGTCTCTTTCTTCCTTCTCAGATACCACCCTATCCATAAACATCACTTCTATTTTCTTCTCTTTTCCTTTTTTTTTTTTTTTTTTTTGAGATGGAGTCTCGCTCTGCCATTGAGGCTAGAGTGTAGTGGCTTCATCTCAGCTCACTGCAACTTCTGCCTCTGGGGTTCAAGCGACTCTACTGCCTCAGCCTCCTGAGTAGCTGGGATTACAGGCATGCACCACCACGCCTGGCTAAGTTTTGTACTTTTAGTAAAGATAGGGTTTTACCATGTTGGCCAGGCTGGTCTCGAACTCCTTACCTCAAGTAATCCACCCGCCTTGGCCTCCCCAAGTGCTGAGATGACAGGCTGAACCATCACACCCCGCCTAGTTTCTCATACATTATCCGGCCCCTCGTTTTATGCATCCACAAAAGATATACAGTGTTATTTAATTTTGTTTTATAATACAGTTCTTATACTAGACTGTAAACCAGTAGTCTCTATACCTATTAAAAGACCTATCATCATACTGTTCACAAAATTCTTTCTTGATGGAAGTCTATTAAATCAGGTAATATGAACGCAGTGCATAAGCTCACTACATGTCACAGTGAAAACCCTCAATAAGTGATACCTGTTATTACTGAATGAGTTGATGGTTGGGTGGATAAATCTGCTGTAGACAAAATGCTTTTCCTGTATATTAAATAAAATGAGAATCCTTACATCGACCAGAAATAATCTGCAAAATTACAATAAAAAGTACTAGCAATCTCAAGATTGCTATTGAGAGGTTTGTAATTTCAAGAGAATCAGAAAAAAATAAAAGAAGCTTCTTGGGATAAAAACATCCAATGGAAGTGAATCTAGAAGGGTGGCTATAAAAAGCCCTGGGCAGTGTCTAGCACGAAATCAGTTTTAGGTAAATTCCTCTCAATCGAATTATTCGCCATACTTAGAAGAAATTAAAAGAAATTAATTAAAATTTATGGTTTCATAGGATTTCTCTAAGTTGCAGAAACCATACAAGTATTTGTAAATCAGAGAAAGTTTTTTTTTTTTTTTCTCTCCAACATAACATTGGACATGCAGGAAAATAACTCTTGCTTAGCGTATGGGTAGACTCCATATAGAACTAAGAGAAGAGAAGTAAGCCTGAGGCAGCCAGACGGATTATGCCTGGGATCAGGATCAGAACTTTCACTATGTACGTACTTGAATTGGATCATTTGTTTGCAGATTGCACTATCATCCTGACACTGTAATCATTTACTGAACTCTATCTTAGTGTTCATTTAGGTATTACAGTATGGATAAATAGTTAAGGGGCAGGTTGTGTTCCCAATATAATAGCTGCTGTTACAGGAATTTCCTGGTGGAACTGATAGTGTTTGTTTATTTTTAGTGGGGAATGTTTCATTCTGTTTTGTTTTTGAAGAAATGGCGTAGCAGGCTGAATAATATCCAGTCAAAGATAGCCCCTTCCTAATCCCTGCAACCTGTGAATGTTACCTGATAAAGCAAAAGGAACTTTGTAAATGTGATTAAGCTAAAGACTTTGAGATGGGTAGATTATCCTGGGTCACCTTCAGGTGGGCTTAACTGTAAGCACAAGGGTCCCTATGAGAGAGAGGCAAGCAGGTCAAAGAAGGAAGTGGGTGATGTGAAGACAGAATCATGAGATTGGAGTGATGGGAAGATGGGTCAGGGGCCAAAGAGTACAGGAGGCCTTAGAAGCTGGAAAAAATGAAAAAACCAGATTCTCCTGGAGAGACTCCAGAAGGAACCAGCCTTACAAGTAGCTTAACTTAAGCCCAGTGTGACTGATTTTGGATTTCTTGGCTCTAGAATAGCAAAACAAAAAATGTGTGTTGTTTTAACCATCGAGTTTGGGATAATTTGCTACAGCAAGTACAGGAAGCTGATACAAATGAATAGGGAGTGAATCACAATAGATGTAATTCTAGAGTCACAGACAGGAGTGTGGGAAATTTATAAAGACACCACACAATGAATCTGACTGGCCTGTGATTGAAAGAAGGCAATGTCCTGAGAGGAACGGCCTTCGAATTTTCTGTACAACTGGAAAAGAGAAGATCTAGGTAAGGAGAACATAAAACATGTTTTTTCTCTTTGCAGATCTATGATTTGGAAATTTACGTTCCAAATCATTTAGTTAAAAGGCACAGAAGTTGTCCCTTAACATGTCTACATCTATTTACAATGATCTTACAAAAGAGGCATGGAAACACGTGAAGGTGTCAGAGCAAATGTTTTTCCTACATTTAGTTCTGTTGAAGCTGGCCCTGAAGGGTTTACTCCAGCATGGAGAACAGGTGTATTCTCTGCTCCAGCAATACTATTGGAATGTCCTGGAAACAACTTGAATTCTATACTTTTAGTACTGTGCTGCCAAATTATGTCCATAACACACATTTAGGGATGTGGCCAGCACGGTATTTTCCTTCGTCATCCAATCAGGTTTGGTCACCACATTCAATAACCAATAGCTGCTTGCTGCCTCCCATGGCGGGGCCACTCTGCTAGGTTCAGGAATAAGACACAGTATGGACTCTTAAGAATTTCAGTGTCTAGTGAGGGGAGGAGATAAGTATATAGGAATATTGAAATAAGAAGTCAGGCTCTTCCAAGAGCATATGATCCAAACATGAGAGCATAGGGAAATTTAAATCAGACACATCCATGAACTTACTGAAGGGGAGAGAAGTGAACATTTATAAAATATACAAATACAGTTGAAAAAATAATCAAGACTCCTGGTCTTTTTAAAATGTCTTTCAGAAGACATTTTAATAACATGTGATTGTTCAAAAAACACAATGTACACTTCAGGATATATGTTGAATGAAGTCCTTGGGGAGTTTGCTGTTTGGCAAGGATTGCTGTTAATGGGAGTCCTGTTGTTAAATCTGCGTGTGTGGCTTTGAAAAACTAAGCAGCACACTAAATGCTAATTTTTAACTTGGTGGTGGTAATTTCTGATTGTGCTGATCTAGAGTAAACAATTTTAGGTAGAAAGTGTTTCCTGTTGTGCTCCTTTTATTTCATTTATTGAGAATTAATGCCCACAGAAAACTGGTGAACTTGGCATACTGAAAGAATGATCACCTTCAAGTTTGTAAAGCCACAAAATATTTCCTTTAGGAAGCTCTCATAACCCAAAAATACCTTTTAAACACTAAAATTCCTCAAATCCCTACAGAGGTCACCAATATGTAGCTTCCAGCAATATTTAGGGTTTGCCAGGGCTGTAAATATGATAAGACTTCGGAGACATGCCACATTTTAATTCAAATTCAACTAAATCGTCTGACTAGGTTTCTATGTAAATAAACCTATTTCGAAGGAGTAACGAATAGGAGTAACTTGAAAAAAAACATGAATTCTTCCTTCAAATAAATGCTTGAGATAAAACTAAATTAAACCTTAGGATCTTATTTTCTCACCTAAGCTCTGGATCCTAAGTAAAGTTTTAAAATTCAGTTTCATGACAGCTGTTGCTATTATTGATTATGGCAGTTTATATGAAACCTATTTACCAGTTTGGCTTATTTTTTTTTCCCTAAATGGATGGGTTGTTGGATTGTCTTGTTATTTAATTGCAACTTCTCCAAATCAACCCAAATGACTGTGCTGATTTTATGAAAAGTTATTTAGGGAAGGAAATATAAATAGTGATTTCTCACAGTTGTCATTTAATCTGAGGTCTTTGAACATAAAGAATCCTCTGAAAACAACTAAATTAACCCTTTAATTCTATTTTTGTATATAGTAAGTATTTTGGCAAACATTTAAGCAAACCAAGATTAGGGGCTAGGAGGACAATACACACACCAAAAAATCTTTATTTACTTATTTATTTTTATTTATTTATTTTGAGACAGAGTCTCGCTCTGTCGCCCAGGCTGGAGTGCAATGGTGCGATCTCAGCTCACTGCAAACCCTGCCCCCCAGGTTCAAGCAATTCTTCTGCCTCAGCCTCCTGAGTAGCTGGGATTACAGGCATGCACCACCATGCCCGGCTAATTTTTGTATTTTTAGTAGAGATGGGGTTTCGCCATGTTGGTCAGGCTTGTCTCAAACTCCTGACCTCAGGTGATCCACCTGCCTCGGCCTCCCAAAGTGCTGGTACAAGACATTTGAATGTGCCAAGTTTTAATTAGATAGAATAAATTTAAATAATCAGATATTCTGGGGACTTCAGTGTATCTTCCACATGCAGTGCACTTTCTCAAAGTCCAGTTAGCAATGAAGAGACTCAAAGCAAGATGGCAGCAGATAGAAGAAGCTGAGTCAAAGAGTACTGGGAATAAAGCATAAGACATAAAATCAGCACAGGTTGATTGAGAAGCTGAGGTATATTTCTGTCATATGCACTCTTAAGTTCCAAGGATAGTTTTTGGCTTTTTTTTTTTTTTTTAAAGCTTCTAGACTTTTCTTAATGGGTAGCACTGTGAAATCAAAAGAGCTGGACTATAGAAAACTCTGGAATCTGTAATTTGATTTTGGGGAAGTTAATTATCTTTACTGGGTTTTATTCCATTTTAGTAAAATAATGACAGGAAAGGGTTGTATCATCTCTATGCCTTCGTTCTCTTCTCTCTATGCAGTTAATACTGCCCTACTATAATTGGCTATCCTACCTCATTTATATAATTGAAATGTCTCCTAACTCATTTCCCTGCCCGCAGCCTTACTGCCTTTAGTCCATTTTCCTCCTGAAACCAGAGTGAATGTTGATAGGATTGTGTCCTACTAAACTTTAAAGTGCTGGAGTACCGCTGCATTGGGCTCTGGATAAATCCCAGTTTTTTAAAGAGTGTCCCCTGCCCACACTTTATTTGCAGCCCTGTTCCTCCTCTTGTTCCCTTTGCTCTTCCTGTTTGGGCTTCCTGGCTTCCTCTGGAAGCAAATGTATGTTAATTGTGTCTGTCTCAGGAGTCTCAGTCTCCATGTCATTTGCTCTTTTGAGGGAGACATCCTTAACTCCAGACTAGGTTGGGTGCTCTCTTAACATTTTCTACACTTTCTACTGTCAGTAACAGCTCATTTTACACACTCTACTGCCAGTGTCTGATTGCAAGAAGTATTTTGAGTCAGATCTTCTCTGTATGGCTCACTGTCACTCTAGTGCTTAGGGGCAGCTTGGCACCCAGAAGCATTCAATCCTTAATGTCTCAGCATGTGAACAAGCGAATTGATAAATTATGTAACTATCCAGGCACATGGAGTGTGGGTTGGTTCATATTATTTTCTTATTGCCAAAAAAAAATCTATTCTCTTTATCACTTGTAAACCAAATAATAATAACAAGACTTAGTATGACCTCAAATAATTCCTTTGATTTGCTTTTTCCAGTAAGATTTCTCCTGATTTATAGAATCTGATTTTTTCCTAAAAAATATAATTTGCACATTGCATTCAATTCCAGTAAAATCAGTAAATGTTACAACCAAAGTAGTGAACATAACAGCATGCTAGGCTGGGCATGGTGGCACACACCTGTAATCCCAGCACTTTGGGAGGCTGAGGCAGGTGGATCACCTGAGGTCAGGAGTTCAAGACGAGCCTGGTCAACACGGTGAAACCCGTCTCCGCTAAAAATACAAAAATTAGCCTGGTGTGGTGGCGCACACCTGCAGTCCCAGCACTTTGGGAGGCCGAGGCAGGTGGGTCACCTGAGGTCAGGAGTTCAAGACGAGCCTGATCAACACGGTGAAACCATGTCTCCACTAAAAATAGAGAAATTTGCCTGGTGTGATGGCACACACCTGTAGTCCCAGCTACTGGGGAGGCTGAGGGGGGAGAATGCCTTGAACCTGGGAGGCGGAGGTTACAGTGAGCTAAGATTGTGCCACTGCACTCCAGCCTGGGTGATGGGAGTGAAACCCTGTCTGAAAATAATAATAATAATTATTATTATAATGGCATGCTAATCTGATGAAACAAACAAACAACAAAAAAGGTGAAAACCTGGAAACAACTAAGATGTCCTTTATAGGGGAAGGTACTAATAAACTGTGGTAACTCCAGACAATGGAAAGAAAGATACATACATCATACATCTTGTCAGTGCTAAAAGAAAATGAACTACCAAGCCACGAAAAGATATGAAGGGAAGTGAAATGGATAGCACTAAGTGAATGAAGCCAATCTGAAAAGGCTTCATACTGTATGAGTCCAACTCAATGACATCCTAAAAAGGCAAAACCCTAAAGACAGACTAAAGGTTAGTGGTTGCCAAGTGCTGGGGGAAGGAGGGATAATTAGGTGGTACACGGAGGATTTTTAGGGCAATGAAACTGTTCTGTATGATACAACAATGGTGTATACATTATACATTTGTCCAAACACATAGAATCTATAACACTAAGAGTGAACCATGATGTAAACTATGAACTTTGGGTCATAATAATGTGTCGATGTCTTTTTTATCAGTTGGAGCAAAGGAACAAATAGGCCACTCTAGTGTGGTATTTTGACAATGAGGGGTTGTGTGTGTGTGGTGACAAGGGGTATATGGAAACTCTAAGTGCTTTCTGTTCAGTTTTGCTAAGAACCAAATACTGCTCTAAAAAAATAAGGTTTGTTAATTTAAAAAGATAGGGTGGCTCATTAAACACCTACCTTGATTTCTTCCTAATATCAGAAAATATTAGTGGTGTGTTAAATCAAGTTTAATAATTATTTAACATAACTGATATAATTGACTAATTAAATCAGCCACACAATCTACATAAATAATCTGATTTGAAATTGCATGAGTGAAAACGTTGGTAATTATTGAAGCAGGCAATAGGGCTCCATTACTATTGGGTACTTGGTATATGTTTGAAATTTTCCATAATAAAATGTTAAACAATATCTGACCAGTTCCTTAAATAAACCAACATTTGGGAAATTGAGAAACAAAAATACCTTTTGTCATATTTACATTTGTCCTAAAACTTGTATTTCCATATGGACACCTAAAATTTTGCAGGGGTCATTAATAATCAATGATCTTTTAATTTGAGATTAACTCAGTGAGAGTAGACTACATCACAACATATCTGTGACTTTTTTCCATACTTTGAAGACAGGAAATGCCACCAGAGTTTGAAAATAGATTAACTCTTACTCTGAGATGCTGCATATGTTGGTGTACTTTTCAAAGTGCCCAGCTCACTATGAGCAGGTGAGTTACATGTCAGGGAGAGTTTGGCACTTAAAATATAATTTCTTTAGCTTTTAGCAATGCATTCCTTTCATTTATTTTTACAGAAGAAAATAAATGTCAATGCCAAGAGATTATACATACAATGCATTGAAAGCTACGGTATATTTCGTATGGCTGCTTAAAGGATAACCCATGCAAAATATGTGAAACGACTTGTAATTATGCTGTATGAGAGAAAATGTAGTCTTATCCATAATACATAGAGAGTGTTTGTGTAAGATATGCACAGTCCAAGTAACATCTCTGACCAATAATTTGACTCCCCATAATAGCAGCTAGCTTGAGGCACACATCATGAAAAACATGGTTCCTGGATCAATTTAGCTATGGTAAAACAAGGTTCACACACATTACTATAGAGGAGGGAATTCAGCCTATAAACTCTACAGCACAATAGAATGATTATTCGCAGCAATGTAAAGTTGGTGAAGAAACATTTGCCAAGGACTCCTTATTTGTAGCGCACAATCCCAGATGCTGCCTTGGGTAACAACATAAATGAAAGGAACATGAACTGCCCTTTAGCATGTTTGAATCTATTTGGAGATGTCATGCATAAACTACATTAATAAGCCACATATAAAATAGACTTTAGTAGAAATACAGTAGCTTTGTGCACTACAATCCTGTTTCCACGATAATATAGCATTGGTACACATGCAACAAAAACCGTTTGGAGTCAAGAATAATTAACCCAGAAAGATGCTTTTTGTTTTTAATTTTGTGACAGTCGAGTTTTGCGTTCAAGATCTGTAACAGTAAAGACAAGTGGAGACTGGGGATCTGAGCTAAAGGTGTGAGATACTGGGAATGGTATGCAAAAACATTAAGAGGCACTGATGAGCAAACTCAATATTAAAGAGATTGCAAATTAATTGGAATTTCATTATGAATTTATATTAAAATGGATTGTATATAGATGAGACCTTAGATTATATGTATTCTAGGCCATTACTTCTTCCTCTATTGTTTTCTTTTATGAGTTATCTTCCTAACTATTACAAACACACAATACCCAACAAATACTTGTACAATGTTAAATCCGATGAGATCAGGTGCATTCAGAGTGGTAAGGCTGTAGAAGGTCAAATTCTTGAACATAAGCAGGGCCTGTGGCCCCATAGATAGTTATTATCAACTGAACTGTATCAAACCACCCACCAAACCATGCCTAAAGTCCATATGTCAAAGTCCTAATTCTCAGTACCTCAAAAGGTGACTGCATTGGAAGATAGCATATTTAACAAGGTAATTAAATTACAATGAGGTCATTATGGTGGCCCTAATCTAATGTGACTGGTATCCTTATAAGAAGGGAAAATTTAGACACAGATACACCCAGAGGGAAGACTATGTGAGGATACAGGGAAAGGAGAGCTATCTACTAGCCAAGGAGAAAGGCCTGGAATAAATCCTTCCCTTACTGTCCTCAGGAGGAACTAACCCTGCTAGCACCTTGATCTTGGATGTCTAGCCTCCTGAACGATAAGAAAATAAAGTTCTGTTGTTTAAGCTACTCAGTTTTTGTATTTTGTTTCAGCGGCCCAAGCACACTAATTCGATAGCTAAGATATGTATTATTTTTAAATAACTGGAAGACATTGCAAAATATAAGATAATACACCAGACTTACTTATCTTATATATCTTTACATGTTACTCAGCACAGTACAGTAGCATAACTGAAAAACGGAACATGTGCCCTCTACTTCTGCACATTTGACTGAGATAAGTCATTCCCTCTTCAGTACTTAGTTTCTCAGACGTACTACACCAATAATTGACAAAGGTTCAACATAGAGATGGAACGTAATTTTTGGCTACTTTGATGTGTAATAAGTCGATTCTTAACTAAAGTAAATAACAATAATGACAACAGTGAGGCAAAACTGCACTCCACAGCACATCACATTTTCACTAAGAAACATTTATGTTTTCTATAATAATAAATAGATGGTGACTCACTGGAAGAAAAAACAAATGACTTAATTTGTGTTGTCCTTAAATATGAAATAATTTCTCTTTCATTCCCGTGGTGAGAGAGATAAAACTAAATTTCTTCAAGGTAAAAGTCTGCATACTGTCTTGGATTCTTACCAATGCCATTTGATTACAAACCGAAAATCCAAATGAGCCTGGGAGGGTATGTTTAGGAGAAATTTTATCCTTCTGTTTATATGTATTGTAAATGATTTTTTAAAAATCAGACAGGACATCTGCAATTTCTTAAGCATGAATTTTCAAAGACCATGAAGCCCTCTGGGTGACTTTTTCATTTCCTTAACAGATAGTTTAGTTTTAAACTACATACTTTCCCTTGGCAGGCTGAGAGATAAAAAGCCTTCTATAAAATTGATTTGGCATCAACATAAAAGAAACCTTTGTAAGTAGTGCTCTTCACCAAGCATATATCCAAAAATTAAAATGTTACTCAGATCTGAGGTACATTCCCTGCCACAACATCCCCAACAAAATCATATTTACAGTCTGAACTGTCATATTTCAGAAAAAAAAAAAACACCTACTTTTACCTGTGCCTTTTTATTTTTGCAAGATTGCAAGCACTTCAAATTGTGTGTTGAACATACCAATTTCAACCTAGTAAAACATGCAGTGTTTTTTTATATGTTGCCTCATTGACCCACCGGTCATTCAAGACCACATTGCTTAATTTTTATGTATTTGTAGTTTCAAAAATTCCTCTAGTTATTAATTTCTAGTTTTATTCCATTGTGACCAGAGAAGATGCTTGATATTATCTCAGGTTTTTAGAATGTTTTATGACTTGTCTTGTGACCTAACATCTGGTCTATCCTTGAGAATGATCCAGGTGCTGAGGAAAGGAATGTGTATTCTGTACTTAACTGTACATTTTAAAATAACTTAAAGAGTATAATTGGATTGCTTGTAACTCAGAGGATAAATGCCTGAGGGGATGTGTACCCCTTTCTCCATGATATGTTTATTTCACATTGCATGCCTGTACCAAAATATCCCATGTACCCCATAAACATCTACACAATGAAAATTAAACGTTTAAAATATCTTTACAATATATTTTGGGTTTTCCTCAAATAAACAAGCCAGGTACATGTATTCACAATGTTTAAGGTAAAATGGATAGTCACATTTCCTTAGTCTTATTCTTTTCTTACAAGAATGAAACACTTTCATAAATTAGATGATTTATTAGAAATTAATATAATTAATGTTGTCTACATTTACCCAAAAACAAAATGTCTTTCTACAATAAATGCAGATAGTATCTGTATAGTTAATGGTAGAAAATAAGTCAATGCTACAGACAGTATAAGACATACCTTACGAAATTCAAGTATTTCAAGAGGGAAATCTGCTATTTTGCTTGTTAGAAATTGTATTAAATAGTTTATTAAAAATTTCCTTAAAATGAAACAAGTAGTTGAAAAGCATACAATGCAATACTTTATTCCATCTCTTCTAATATGTTTGAGCCAAGAGTGACCTGCAGGATTGAACCATTGTGAATGCCTATTAAAATGTCCTGATTAAACAGTGCTGGCTTAAAGGTAGATTCAAAAAAGACATAAGATAACTAATCCCATAAATTTTAGCTTCATGGAATTTGCTTATAAGTATTTGCCTCACTGAATGCTGCTTAAATGGGACTTTCGTACGCTGTGAGCAATAACAAGATCTAACAAGGAGGAAAATGTCACTTAAGAATGTTTCAAACCACTGTCTTAAGATCAAAAACCAAACTTAGCTCAAGTATCTGTTAGTGACAACTTTCTCACTGTCAAGCTAGCCAAAATTTGATCACTGATGTGCAATTACAAAAGCTAATCTTGATCTTTCCACTACACACTGAATTAATTCTGCCAGCAATTTTGAAAATTTTGTTTATACAAATTTAGATTCATATAAAGTTGTAAGAAAAAAATGGAATGATGCTTTGTACATTTTGCCCAATTTTCCCTAATGATAAGAACTTAACAAAACTATAGTATAATAACATAAGTAGGATACTGACATTGATACAATCTACCAACTTAATTCAAATTTCCCTAGTTTACTCATTGGTGTGTCTGTGTATATGTAAAGTTCTGCACACTTTAAGCTTGAGACAAGTTGATATACAAAAAAATGCACACCATTAGTGTATACATTTTCTTGAGTTTGAACATATATACACAATTATGATACCATCACCATAATAAAAGTATTAAACATCCAGCATCTCCAAAAATTACCTTGTGTTCATTTTTGATTTGTTTTTGTGTTAAGAATACTCAACACAAGATCCACTTTTAAGTAATTTTAAAGTACACAATAGTGTATTTTTAACTACAGGTACACATGGGGTACAAATGGTGTACATATTTGTATAGATACAAATGGTGTACATATTTATATAGGTACAAATGGTGTACATATTTGTATAAGTACAAATCATGTACATATGTACAAGTAATGGGGGGCTGTACAGTAGCTCTTTAGAACTTACTTGTTTTTCATAATGAATTTTATATGCATTGAACTACTATGCATTTTCTCTTCCTTCCAGTACCTGAAAACTACCACTGTATTCTCTGTTTCCATGAATTTGACTATTTTAGATACCTCATATAAGTAGAATTATACAGTATTTTTTCTTTGCTGGTTTATTTCATTTAGAATAATGTCCTTTAAGTTTACCCATGTTGTCAAAAATAGTAGGATCTCCTTTTTTCCTTTTTTAAAAGAATGAATAATGTTCTCTCTCTCTCTCTCTCTCTCTCTCTCTCTCTCTCTCTCTCTCTATATATATATATATATATATATATATGTACCCCATGTTCCTTATCCATTTATCTGTTAATGGACATTGGGTTGTTTCTATATGTTGATTAATGTTGCAATTAACATGGGAGTGCAGAAATATCTTCAAGGTTCTTACTCAATTCTTTTGGATACATATCCAAAAGTAGGGTTTCTAAATCATATGGTAGTGTTACTTCTAATTTTTCAAGGAACCTCCATACTGTTTCCCATAATGGTTTACTAATAAACATTATCATCAACAACATACAGGAGTTCCCTTTTTCTCCACAAACTTGCCAACATTTATCTTTGTTTTTTATAATAGCTACCCACAGGGTGTGAGGTGATATATCATTGTGGCTTTGATCTACATTTCCCTGATAATTAGTCATGTTCACCCTTCACATATCTATTGGCTATATTTGTGTGCCTTCTTTGTATGTCTTCTTTGTAGAAATATCTATTCAAATTCTTTGCCCATTTAAAATATCAGATTATTTGTTTTTTGGCTATTGAGTGTAGGAGATTTCTATATATTTTGGATATTAATCCCTTATCAGATAGGTGGCTTACAGATATTTTTTCCCATTCCATGGTTTGTCATTCATTCTGCTGATTGTTTCTTCTGCTGTGAAAAGCTTTCTTTTCGGTTTTATGTGGTCTCATTTGTCTATTTTTGATTTTGCTCCCTGTGCTTTTAGTGTCAAGTTTAAGAAATCATTGCTAAGACCAATGTCAAGAAGCCTTTCCCAATCACTTTAGTAGTGCGAGAGACACTTTTATTTTATTCTTTTTAAATTAGTTCATTCAAATCACTCCTACAGAGCTTCAGTATATTGTCATTTTTTAAAAGTTTTGGATATCTAATAACATTTTTATAACTAGTAGTATTTATAGTATATTTTAATACCAAATTTGTTACAACAAAAATGTAATCTGATATTTTCTATTGACATGAAAATGTTTAGATTTTATGAAAAACAATAACAGTGCAACCAATCTGATTATAATCAAAGAATCTTAGGTCTGAGAAACTGCCTTACGTAATTACACACGCTAATCTTCTACTGAAAATTGCCAGGATCTACATTGTGATACCTTGGTAGACAGTCATTCTGACCCTTGTTGAATTCTTCTAGTGTACTTATTCTCTCCATTCACAGCAAACCCATTCTGTGAGTAATTTCAGGGCTAGAGAGTACTTCCTTTCACTGAGTTAAATCTGCCTCTCTGTGACTTCTGACTTTGGTCCTATTTCTGAACCTTACAACTGCAGAGAATTTATCTAACCCTCCTTCCACATCACAGCTCTTCATACATTTGGAGACAGCCATATACAGCAGTTTCCATTTGATCAGTTCACTCTCCCCATGCTTTGAGTTGATTCTAATGCAAATTGATGATATACTTTCCCACTAATGCTATGAACTCCAAATGTCAGGGTGTACTTTGAAATGAAATGGGAGGTTGACACTATTCATGGTGAAAGTCATCAATGCTGTTGGATTTGTAGACTAGAAAGATCCAAATGGCCTCCCTGATTGAGATTTACTAGATTCACAGAGAAGACAAAAATCTCAAATAGAGATTTGAAAAGAGTTTCTGTGCCTTAGAAAGTCAGCCAAAACTAAGTCTGTCAAATATATTGAGGATTCCTGATGGTTTGAATTTTTTTCATGATTATTTTTGACAGTTTTTCTTATCTCTCTCATGTTTCTGTGCTACCACAAATTCATTGCCTGTAAATTGCCTTGAGATTTTTTTTACTAGATCTAAAAACAAAAGCAAACACTTTCAATATGAAATAAGGCATTTAACCATCCTTAACATTGCTTTCCTATATCTTGAAGTTATGTTTCCATCTTTTTACAAATAATGAAGCCTGAAGGCATCATAATAGATTGTAAAGATCCAGTGCCCACTGAAGATTCTTAAAAGTGAGGGAATGATAATATCATTCTTCTTGTAATGTGACAGAAACATTAAAATCTTAATATTTCTTGGACAATGTTATATCAAAATTATTTTGGAAAAATATTTCCCTTGAATAGTCTTTCATATGAATATGTACAGCAGCATGTATACAGTAAGTTATAAATAAATGCTTATTCAACAATGATGTTATGTCATATATTCTGTATGTATGTGTGTTTATATTTGTTTGCTTGTTTGTTCCTTCAAACTATCTTTTCTCCTACATTCTCATACCGTTGTTTATGACCATACAATATTACAACTAATTGTAAATTTAAAAATTCAGTTGCAGATGTATTATTTCACACACAATATCAAGTTATTACAGATATATTTTCATCTCACTAGACTTAATTTAGCTCTTATTTGGATGCTGTGTATTTGGTGTCTTTTCTGAGATTTAGGCTTAACTGATTGGATTCTTACTATATACAGTATTAGTAACCTTATCTGTTTTTAAGGTATTTACTGCTCGGAATTATTTTTTTAAAAAAAGGAGAAAAAAGCAGTATGTTCTTGTTTATCTCAAGCTATGCGAGCAATACTTTGTTCTTCCTAACAGAGCCACTTAATCACAAGATGACTAATTAATTTATCCAGTTCCATGAAAAGAGCAGATTCTATGACTGCCCGCACAGTGCCCAGGTCTTAATCATGGAAATTCATTCAATAGCAGCCAAGACTGGCTGATGAATAGCTCTACAGCTTTTAAGAATTATTTTATAGTAAGCTGCTATTCTGTCTTCTAAATGTAAACTAGGTAGTATGTAACCATGAAGGCATCTTAGCAGTCATGAGAAGGATGTATAACATATGGAAAATTGTTTTTACCTGAAGTGATGAGATGAAATAGATGATTTCATTAAAGGAGGTCTAGTACAGTCTGATGTTGAAAAATAGTGATTCATTATATGCAACTCAGAATGGGATGAACGAACTAATAGCCTAGGGAATTATGTTAAGGGATAGAAATTTAACATCATGATATGTTGGAAGTAGTGGGTGAAGGAGAGAAAATTCAGCAAGATGAAAAAGGAGGAAGTGAATATGAAAAACAGGTTTCATCTCTGCTTTTTCTTTGCTATATAACTCTCAACATAGTCGTAATATAGTCAAAAAAAGAATACTCCAAAAAAATACTTAAACAAGGCACTTAGGTTACTTAAAAGCAACCTTTTGCAGTTTTATTAAGACTTAACTGGCTCTTTGAACCCTCAAGAAAAACAAATGTATCCCTCTTTTTAATTTGATGTTATAATATGATGGAGAGAAAATCTAAACTATGTCAGTATTGGCAAGAATCATTGAGGGTCATAGGCTCAAGAAACTCTTCAAACAAAGAAAACAAATTACCATAACTGCATGATATTCTAATCAACTCAAATGATCACTAGAAATATGTAGAAGAAAAACTACAAAAAAAAATAAATAAATTAGCCAGGCATGGTGGCGGGCACCTGTAGTCCCAGCTACTCAGGAGGCTGAGGCAGGAGAATGGCGAGAACCCGGGAGGTGGAACTTTCAGTGAGCTGAGATCATGCCACTGCACTCCAGCCTAGGTGACAGAGCGAGACTCTGTCTCAAAAAAAGTAAAATAAAATAAAAAAGATAAAAGAAAGAAAGAAATATGTAGCAGAGGGCAGACTTGCTCTGTATAATAGCATAGAAAGTCATCTGGGGAATAGAAACACACACTTCCAAAATCTCTGCTTGATCTAGCTCCTACCTAAGTTTTCTACCATCCTTCCACATACCTCTCCCTCCACTAAGATGTCCAAATATATGAAAGCCTCGAGGACTGGTGTTTGTTGTTGATATGGTTTGGATCTGTGTCCCCACCCAAATCTCATGTGGAATTGTAATCCAAAATATTCGAGGTGGAGCCTAGAGGGAGGTGACTGGATCATGGGGGCAGAGCTGCCATGAACAGTTTAGCACCATCTCCCCTTGGTACTGTATAATGAGTGAGTTGTCATGAGATCTGATTGTTTAAAAGTGTGTGGCCCCTCTCCACTCTCTCTCTCTCTCTTTCCTTCTGCTCTGGCCATGTAAGGAAGACCTCTTTCCCCTTTGCCTTCCGCCATGATTTGAAGTTTTCTAAGACCTCCTCAGAAGCCAAGCAGAGGCCAGTATCATGCTTCCTGTAAAGCCTATGGAACTGTGAGTGAATTAAACCTCTCTCTCTCTCTCTCTCTTATTTTTTTTTTAGTAATTTGCCCAGTCTCACATATTTCTTTATAGCAGTGCAAGAACATACTAATTCAGTTGTTCTCTTAGCCTGGAAAACCCTTCTGTCAGGTCTCTGCATGACTTACCAGCTAGGTCTTCGCAGGAAAATCTTTTCTGATCAATCTCTAATGCCCCACTGCCATCACTTTCTGTTTTATGTTCCTTGTCATGTTTACAACTATCTGAGATAATCTTAACATTCGTTTCCTAGTTTATGGCCTATGATTTCCCACAAAAATTAATGCTATATGAATACAAGGGTATCATATGTTTTGTTCCACATCAATTTCCAATGTCTAGAACAATGCCTGATCCAGAGCAGGTACTCAAAAAAATTCATAAATTAATATACATAAGAACAAAAAAATAAATTCACTGCAAAATTGAATTATGCTTCTGTTTTTTTTTTCATTGCAAGTTATAATAAGAACAAATAGGTTCATTGTTTAGTTTTGAAAAGTAACACAGGGACATAATTTAATACACCTGGAGTTATTACAAATAATGTTGTATTCTTAAATATAGTAAAAACTAAATTTTATTACAGAGTTTAATCAGTGAGTACTCAAAATACTTAAATGGCATACAAATATGATTTTAAAAATAGTTTCATACCAGAATTGGAAGCTCAGGAAACCAGTAACCAGAAAATGCGTTACACATCATTCCATTATTTAGGCTTTGAATTCAAGAATCCAGATGACTTAGATATGTAATCCTGTTCTTGCTATTAGAATGCATTCTCTTGAAAGACTCCTTCCTTCTTAGAAAAATGGTGACCAAAATCAGCATTTTCTTAAGAACAGGTTTTCATAAGGACCGCTGCCCATCCATGCAATCAGAAGTTGGGAAGGCAGAATAATGTTTGGATTCTTTCAACAAAAGGCCTCCTACAGTGACACCAAAGTAGTGGAAGGATATTCGTGATATTTTCTCCTTTCACCAACTGAGCCTGATTCAAGTGGGCCCGAAATTTTCTTCCCTAGCTGCAGAGGCCATTTTCTTTATTTTGAAAGTTAATTCCACTCACAGCTGGAGCTCAAAGCAAAAAGTGAACATTGTGCATAAAAAAAAAAAAAAAAAAAAAAAGCTTCCTCACATTTGAACTTGTAGTTGTTACAATGACAAAAAGTAATGTTCCTCAAGCCAAAAGGAGCCTCACTGTTTTGGTTAAGGTTTAAAGAGCTTTAAAACAGTGATTTGAGGCATAGCACCGTACAGAAACAATTCCTACCTGAGGCAGAGCTGCACTATGTCAGACTGTGGTATGGCATTTTACAATTACGCTGTCCTGTGCATGACACAAAGGATGAAATAGGATGCGATATAACTGTGATCAGAAGCACGCTAGATGCATTAGCCCCATTCTTTCAGCCATGAACATATGTGAGAGCTTCTTAAGACACTGGTTAGAGACCACCGATTGAATGCAGGTGATGGGAGGACTTTGTCCTCATAAATTCCATACTTTACATACTTTATTCCTCCCCCAAAAATATGAGGGAGACATAAACATAAATAATATTTGAAAACTAATAGTCTTCAATATCCCCAAAGGTTATTTTCAATTGAATGCTTTTTTAGAGGAAACTCATATGTTTGCTTTCAAGTATACTTCACAAAAACTATTATAAAGTTGTTTTATGTAGTAGATGATAATTTTACATCTCTAAGTAATGCCTAATTCTTCTCTTCCAACTTCTTAGGAGAGAATTAGGAATATGTATTATTATTATTATTTTTAGTATTTTAGAATTTCATCTTATCTCTTGTATCATATTAATACAATTTAACATGTTTGTTAGTTTCCACTTTCCATTACAACAAATGACTATATACCTATTGGCTTAAAATAACCCAGATGTATTATGTTCAGTTCTAGAGGTCAGAAGTCTGAAATGAACTTTATGGCTCTGAAATCCAGTTATCATCAGGGCAAGTTCCTTCAGGTGGCTCCAGGGAAAATGTGTTCCTTGTCTTTTCCAGCCTTCCTTTTCTTATTCTTAGGGGCTCATCGTTCCAATCTCTGCCTCCTTTGTCATGTTGCTTTGTCTCCTCTGACCTCCACTCTCCCGTTGTTTTTGTTTTTGTTTTTGTTTTTGTTTTGAGACAGAGTCTCTCTGTGTCACCTAGGCTGGAGTGCAATGGCATGATCTTGGCTCACTGCAACCTCTGCCTCCCAGGTTCAAGCAATTCTCTTGCCTCAGCCTCCTGAGTAGCTGTAATTACAGGCGCATATCACCACACCTGGCTAATTTTTTTTATTTTTAGTAGAGACGGGGTTTCACCATGTTGGCCAGGCTGGTCTCAAACTCCTGACCTCAAATGATCCACCTGCCTCGGCTTCCCAAAGAGCTGGGATTATAGGTGTGAGTCACTATGCCAAACCCACTCTCCCTCTTAGAAGGACCTGTGTGATAACATCAGGACCACCCAAGGCAATCTAAGATCATGTCCCCATCATGAGATTGTCGACTTCATCAAATCCACAAGACCCCTTTTCACTGTGAAGTAATATAGTCACAGGTTCTTGGGATTAGAGGATGAACATCTCTGGGGAAGCTGTGTTTCTGTGTAACATAGCATATAAACTGTAAACATAAAATATACATGATCAAATGATTCAGTTCTTCAGAGGTCAGGCTCAAATCATTGGCTAATATTGAGCAACAGAGGGATAAAGTAATATTCAATTTCATTGATAAATCTATCATTATTACATATGGTGCTCTTTTAGCAGTATTTCTGAATAATCATCATCAAAATTCAAAATAGTGATAAGAATGCTAAATATTAAATGATTTGGTAATCAATTCTATTACCAAATGCAAAGAATAAATTTTGTTTATTTGTGGAAAGTTGGATTTTTGGATCTTTTAAAAGTACTGTCATGTTATCATTGCATTAATCTTCAAAATTCAACATTTATTGTCTCCCTATAGAAAGTTATAGTATACAACAAAGTGAGCTTTTATTGAAAGGAAATATTAAATTGTATATCTGTATGCATACAGCTAACACAATTATATTGTTTATCTTTCATAAGGCAGATTTGAATAGAGAATTCCAGATCCCTGATCATGTTAAGAGTAAAGTAATATATAGTATATATACAATTATTAATTTGTTGGCAGCACTTTAAAAGTGTGTGTAGATTAAGTTTGAATCATAATAGTAGAACTAAATTTCTAGGTACTATCATTTGGTGATTATTCACAAGACTTTTGAGTGATACTATTGGATTAGATTTGTATCTTTCAGTTAGATTTTATTTTTCCAAAGACCTCCACTGATCTCTTTTTATTACTAAGTAGTTAATGAAAATAAACCCAAAATTGTCACATAGTCTTACAATAATTGCATCTTGTACAGATTCTGCTCTTTATCACTGTGATCTCTTATTTATCAGTGTGTGTAAATGTAGTTATGCAAGAATCACTCATGTTCATTTTAAACCACAAATCATATCATTTTATTGCATTGCTTAAAGTTCTCCAATTTTTTTTTTTTTTAACCATGGCTTAAACATGTCTCTCCACATACTGGTTCTGCTCGTTGCTCAAGCCTCATGCCCCTCGAATCACCCCTTCTTTACTATCCTCCATCACACATACAACACTGACCTCCCTTGCGGTTTTCTTTTGTTTGTTTGTTTTGTTTCGTTTTGAGATGGAGTCTTGCTCTGCCACCCAGACTGGAGTGCGGTGGCGCAATCTCGGCTCACGACAGCCTCCGCCTCCTAGGTTCAAGTGATTCTCCTGCCTCAGCGTCCTGAGTAGCTGGGATTACAGGCATGTGCCACCACACCCAGCTAATTTTTGTATTTTTAGTAGAGACGGTGTTTCTCCTTGTTGGTCAGGCTGGTCTCCAACTCCCAACCTCAGGTGATCCACCCACCTCGTCCTCTCAAAATGCTGGGATTACAGGTGTGAGCCAACCGTGCCCAGCTCTTTGTGTTTTTCAAAAACATCAAGCCCATGCCTGCCTAAGGATCTCAGCTCTGCTGCCCCCTATCTGTCATTCTCATTCCTGATCTGCCCATAGGTAGCTCCTTTCACCAGTCAGATCCAAATCTCACCAACACCCTATCTACTTTCATTCTCTTTACAATTTACCTGGTTTAGTTTTTTCTAGGACTTACAATCCTCTGAAGAATTTTTTCCCCCATTGTTCATTTTCTTTCTTCCTGCCTGGAATATAACCCCAGGAAAACATGGACATGACTGTTTGGTTCATTGTCCTGCCCCAGCTCCTAGAACGGTGCTGAATATCAAGTGAATACTGAATAAATGTGACTCTTAATAAATACATTTTATATTTTAACAACAAGTCCTCTTTCTCTCATTAAGTTTAGCAAATAAAACTACCAGATAAGCTTTGGAACACACACTGTAGAACAGGTTCGTAAATGTTTTTGTTTTGTTCTTTAGAAGAAGAGAATATCTATTGTTTCCTCCCTTCTAGATGCCCTTCTAATTGATTCTATCACAGGTAGAATCTATTTTATCAAAAGTTATATCTAGGACATTAAAATATGTGAATATATTATATCAACAAATATAATTCCCATACCCTCTGATCTACTACAATATCACCATTACCATTATTATTATTATGGAAAATTTATCTTTAACTTTTTTCTCATCTTGTTTAGGTTATCAGAAAAAAAGGCAGACATTCTTTCCAATATCAACTGACAAATTCTCCAGTTAGTCAAAACACAAACTCTTTTATCACCCATGTCCCCATCAAAATATAAAAATAAGTAAGTCAGTTAATCTGAAAGCCTTGACTAGAAGGCCAATGACAGCCATATTTCTGAGAGACGCAGAGCTTCTATCTAAGAGATAGAAGAGTATCTGAAATCCAGCAGCAAGAGAGAAGAATCTCCTTTATTATTGACAACTCAGAGTTTCTGGCCATCAGCACCTTTTAGTTACACCTGTCTTCATTTCTTTCTGAAATTTGTTCCTGAATTATACTATTGCAGTTTAAAACAAAAAAATGAAACTGATTTTTTTTAACTTTTCATCATAACATTTTGGTCATAATAAAGAAAAAAAACAAAGCAAGGATGAAAGGAAATGTAAGGTCACTGATAATAATCTATTTGATTTTGCTCAGTAAATAAAAGATAATGATAAACAGCATGTTGATATCTACCAGGCAATATCCATGTATTCCTTATATTAATTCTGTGGAATAGGTATTATTTGTATCCCCATTTTAAAGATAAGGATGCTGAGCCATTGGCATCCAACTTTTCCCTAAAGAAATAGCAACTTTCACTTATACAGAACAGATGAGAAAACTGTCTTGAACTTAATTGAATGGAAACTCAGACACAGCGTCAGTTTACTGGGGGGCTTATCCTCAGAGGTGTGCTAGCATTCAGAGTCCATAGTAAATGATCACCCACTCTGTGACTTGTAAAAGCATTGGTATTGCCTTTATTTACTCAGTTCGAGGCTATGATGGACAAATAGGTATACAGGCCAGCTATGTCAATGGAAGAATGTGTGTATCTTGACAATGATCTAGCACTTTCCCTCAAATTGAAAGTGGATCAATTAACCACAACAATTAAAAAAAATCACTTACTTTTTCAAGTAGGTGAATCTGTATCTTCCTTTATTCCTGAGACTCTCTTTGAAAGTGATGACAATGACCCTGAAATAAGAAAAATACCATATTTGTGCTTAGGTAGTATTGTAATTTAAACCCTTCTTTTAAATTATTTGAAAATGTACTAAATGAGCACTGAGAAACAATATTGGCTAAGGATTTCAAATTTTTTTAGGCTCCATATTTTTTCTACACTAATAAAAGAGCCCAGAAAAAAATCTATCTAAACAGTGTGAGAAAGAAAAATCTAATAAATAAAGAAGCAGAAAATTAATTTTAGACTACCCACAGAACAAATTATAATCATCCTCTGAATGTCACGTACAGAAGGTGAGATATTAACTTCAGACATTTTTTTCCACTATGAATCCCAGTTTTATTAAGTTTTCAATAGTAGATGAAAGTTTCACATTTTATTAAGTCTTCAGAAAATATCCCAAGAAACACTGTGCTTCAGTGAGTAAGAGAAAGGAATATGTAAACACTCACACTGTGCATATAAAGCAAATTAATTTATATCTTATTTTAAAATACAACATGCTTCAGTGGTGCTAGCAAAAGACATAGTCTTCATTTACCAGAAATTAAGTCTGAGTCTCCAGAAAATAAAGTATAATTATCTCTTGACATCAACGCTCACATACTAATCTGTGGAAGAATATTTCCCATAATGAAAGGAATCACAAAGAGTGCCTACCCTTGTGGATCTGTTTACTGATTTGGTGCTTACATAACATAAAGAAAGATCTTCAAGGAAGGTTTCATATGTATGCCATAACTGCGAAAACTCAGATATCATTTTTGCCAAATCTTCCACAATCCCTGATTACAATTTTTGTCTATATAGGCAAATGTTTCATCAAAATGTTTTTTTCTTATTTTATGAGAGATGAAGTTTTACTTATGTTAAAAAGGACAATTTCAGGATAATGTCACTGTTTGGAATAGAGATTAAGTTAAAGAAAATGATGGCAGATGATAAATTCTTCTTTAGAAGTAGTGAAGTGTGATAAATTTTCATCAGCAGATTAATCATAAATCCAGTCATAAATGCAGTCATTAATGTGGACTAAAAGAATCAAAAAAACTAAAACTATAGTGTTAAATGCTTGTTTTATAAAAACACAAATGTTTTCACACCAAATCAAACTAAAACAAAAACTAGTGATTTTAAGCAGCTAAAAACTTTGAAGAGACGTAACACCAGTAGTCGAATATTTTGTTCCTGGATATTGAAACAATTTAAAATTATGACAAAAAAGTTTTATGTATTAATATAGGATAAGATTACTATCTTTTAAAGGAATGATCCAGGTGCACACATCATTGATTTTAATAAATTAATCAATGCCATAATCAATTTCTTAGCTTTCCTTTTTATATGGATGATAATAATAAAAATATATGAAGTGTGAAAATATTTTCTTTTTTATGTCTTGGATCCCTGAAGATCTTGAAATTTTTTTAGGAAACATTTTGCCACCTCAAAGCTAGGGTCCTCCCATTCTCACATTCTTTACTTGGAGGCTGTTGATTCGTAGGAGACAGTTAAATGAAATTTTGGGAATATTATTCCCATAAAGGATGCCCTTAGACTCCTACGTATCAAGGCTCCTTCCAGTCAGGGACAATGTCTAAACTGTCTCCATATCCCTCACAACCCTTCACCCCTAATGCCAAACTTTACATAAGATCTGTCCTTCATTACCATCTGCCAGAGGATGAAATTCATCAAGTGTATTAATATGCATGTGTTTCAGAAATGAGATGTTCTTGCTCTAGTCTCTCGCACATGCAAATTGCAAATCAAAGAATGCATGACAATAAGAATTTTCAGTGAGTTTATTGCTTCTAATCAAACTTAACAAAGTACTTTCGTGTAAAATGACACCACCATCACCAAGTGATGTAAGTGCAAATAATGAAAAAGAAAGCTATAATTACCAAAATCTCTATACTCATGATTTGAGCCAATAAATACCCCCTAAATTATATTAATCCACATCAATCTCTGCTTCAAAGCCACATACAGACTACGTTTTAATTGTAATCAAATATCGCAATGCCAGTTGTACGTGTGTGTGTGTGTGTTACTCTAACAGAGTTATTTCCACATCTGTTTCCTTTTAGTTATTCTGTAAAATAAAATATTAAGTCTGAGTTGGCACCATATTTTTGACTTAGCTACATTTATTTTATAATTTAAGCTCTTGCTTTTGTAAAAGTCGTATTTTCTCACATATCTCAGAAAGTGTGTGAAACAATGAACAAATAAGAACGTTTGATGTTTGGACTCTAGTATTTTAAAAAGTTGTCTGTTTCACTAAAAAGGGTTACCAAGAAGACATCAGATATTTCAGCTTGAAAGAAATAAAAGCTATATGCTTCACATTATTCACAACCAAACCAAACAGGCTACTGTGGTATTCATAAACCCCTCTGAATTAAGTCAAATATGCATAAAATCAGGCTTCTTTTGTGGCAAACATTTCCTCCAGCTGAGCCCAAGAAGAGAATAAAAAGTTATCCAAATATCTATTGTTAAGCTGAGGACAACTTTAAAAAGTAAATGTCATGCCTCTGTTGGAGTCTTCCTGACAATTTCCTAATTTTAATAAATTGTCTGTGAGAACTGTGATCAACCTTGTTTCCATTCAGAATGAAGAACATAGTTCCAAATGCCA
The DNA here is from genome assembly GCF_028885655.2 of Pongo abelii. NCBI lineage: Eukaryota > Metazoa > Chordata > Mammalia > Primates > Hominidae > Pongo > Pongo abelii. The sequence continues at coordinate 110,740,780 of NC_071999.2, read as the reverse complement.
TTGCATTAGCTTTAAGTAATGTCACAGTGTTTGGTGCTTTATTTTGTTTTATTAAGATTCAGGTAACTCACTTTCAAGTAAACAAATGGCACATATTCACAGAAAAGCCTAGTGTTTTCTTGCAAGGAAAAATTCCAATTTCTTATACTTCTATGGATGAAAAATAAATACATTTTGCAAATACGATATCCATTCCCCAAAATATGTAAAAGATTAAAAAGTAATTTAAAGCTGTCTACAACGTGATCATTTAAGAGGAAGTTGTATTTTAATTAAATTTTGTATTTCAATTCATTTTGAATTGGATTTAGTATGAAAAGAGAAAGGCTATTTTTAATATAATATTTGGGGTCAGAGTCAATAACAATCACAGTCACAAAAACAACAAATATGTGACATGTTCATGTTGATCGAGTCTTAGGTACATTAAAAATCAACAAGCAATCACCAACTTTCAACTGTAGCTGGGACAAAGACAGGCCTGATTAATTTTCTGTTCCCAGATATCCTATCACCTACCTGAACTCATAGCTTATCTGGTGACACTGATGAAATCTTTCTATTTCCCTAAACCACAGGTGGAGAATAAATGATAACCCATTTGTAGTTTTGGTCAAACCCACTGCATTTGGGATTTGTAGCAGATAGTCCCCTCTCTTCAGATGTACAGAACACAGCCAACTCCAAAATCCTTTGCCAATGCACTTACAGGTAATTTCAGAATCTGCGTGCACTCCAACTGAAAAGTTAATCCCAGCCTCATTCATTTTTACTTTAGCCATCAAGATGTTAATTTAAAAGAATTACTTGTCAGTCCCAGGAGCTTGCTTCCATGTTAAGAAATAGCACTTTGCTAAGGTAAGCAACAGGTATCTCTAAAAGTTTGAAATTAAATTTTACATTCTAGTAACCTCGTTTCTACCTTGTGGTTGCCATTCTCTTCAATATTTAATAGGACTTTGGAAGCAGAGATGTTCTATAGCAGAGCAGTAAAAAATGATTATTACAATATTTATTAAAGTTATCAAGATGATATATGAACCTTATGAGTCACAGGTATCAAATTTTACATAATATTGAAAACTGTACAGTGAAATATGCAATGGAGTAGATTTATTTGTAAGTGAAGGAATACTCTGCTGTCACCAATGTTTTTATATAAATGCTCTTCATGTTCTAAGATATATGCTGCTGACCCACAATGAAAACTAGTCCTAAAATTCCAAAATATCCTAAAAATATCCTAAAAGTTCTAAAATTAAAACTATATAAATCTATAATGGAAATATAAAATTGAACCATGAGAAAAATAAATGTTTGACTCAGTGTCAAAATCCCAGTGAGAATTACTCTAGATGAAGTCTCATGTGGTTCTTGCTGTCCAGGGATGAATACTGTGAAACTCCTTCCAATTACAGAATGCTATAAATTGGCTTAAAATGCAATGGTACCATCAGATTTCCCTTCTTGACTAATGCATTAAAAGGACTGAATAACACAATTAAAGGACCACTAAACAATTAATATATGAAATGTGTAGAGGATGAAACAAGGAAAATAATGAACGGGTAAACCCGTCTTCTGAAAATTTGTAACTTAAGGATGGAGACAAATGCACAAGTTACTCTAATAAAAGAAATAGTTCTAAGGGGTGAGTAAAGTTTCAGTCAAAGCCTATTTTCAGCACAGGTAATTAAGTATTTATTCCCTTTTTGCAATAGATGCATTTGAGTCCCTACAAATAGGGAGCACTTAAATAACAAATATAAAAGAAGGTCAGGCTTCTCCACACCTTAGTGGGGGAGGGAGTGGGTTTTATGGTTCTTAAAACTGTCCTTCATTCTCTTTGTATTCATCCCACTCACCCACAAGATTCAATCCCCAGTGCCTTGGAATGGCTTGGTATATATTTTATTGATTACTAATCAAATCTATAAAGGAAGTCATACTGTACAGAAACTCAAGGGTACAATTAAAATATTCTAAAAGACAAAATTTCTTGGGCTAAGAGTTCATTCTTCGGTGTTAGAGAAGGCTCTGAAAAATCAGGACCATTGAAATGTATTTCAGTGTTTGGAACTAATTCTGAACAGAATGAGCAGCAATCAGAGGACTTGAATATGACAATGTCATAAACACATATATATTTGGAACTTAAGTCTTGATACAGTAGATTAGAGGATTAAGGAACAGGAACTAGAAATAAACAGTTCACTTATAAAGGAACTGCAATCATTTACAGGTGTCTGGAGCCAGGGCAGCGGCAAAAGGTAGCAGGTCACTCACAATAGCAGATCTTGTGCCATTCGGTGCTCTAGGAAAACAGCAAAGCTGGAGCATTGAACAGGAGAGTAAGTTTGCATTAGGAAATGTTGAGTGTGACAGATTGGATTAGAGGTTTTGGGAAATGAGGTCTAGAGCAAGTTTGCAATGTCCATACAATACATTTTATTCTTATAAGTGTATAAATGGTGGTTTAAAAACATGGATGTGTATCTAATGTTTTGAAAGTGGTGGGGCAAGTTTATACAAAAAAAATCAAGGCAAAGAAGGAAATTTGAAGAATATATTTTATGGGCAGGACCATAATATATATAGTCATGAGTCGCTTAAGGATATGTCCTGAGAAATACATCTTTAGACAATTTCATTCTTATGTGAACATCGTGGAATAGACTCACACAAACCTAGACGGGATAGCCTACTACACACCTAGGGCATTGATATAGCTTAATGCTTCTAGGCTACAAACCTGTACAGCATGTTACTGTACTGAATACTGCAGGTAATTATAAGACAATGATGAGCATTTGTGTAACAAACATATATAAATATAGAAAAGGTAAAGTTAAAATACAGTCTAAAGGAATAAAAAAATAATACATCTGTATAAGGTACATACCATGAAAAGAGTTTGTGAGCCTGGAAGTTGCTCTGGATGAATCAGTGAGTGAGTGGTGAGAGAATGTGAAGGCCTACGACATTATCGTACACTATTGCAGATGCTATAAACACCATATACTTAGACTACACGTTATTTTTTAAATTTTCTTTCTTAAATAATAAATTAACTTTAGCTTAGTGTAACATTTTTACTTTAAAAACTTTTTTTTTAGATTTTGACTCTTTTGTAATAACATGTAGCTTTAAACATGCACACATTGTACAGCTGCACAAAAATGTTTTATTTCTTTACATCCTCATTCTATAAGCTTTATTCTATTTTTTACTGTTTATTTTTTCTGTTTAGTTTTTAAATTTTATTGTTAAAAACTAATAAGCTTACCTACACCACTAGTTATTTTTCAAACATGAACTGTACATTTTCATATCTGCAACTTCACATGTCTTATTTTCTTTTTCTTCTACCCTAAATGTCCTCCTTTCAATAACCATATGGATGCCCTTGGTATTCCCAAAGACCTAATCAAGGGCTGCCTTCTCTGAACGTGCTAAATTTTCTGGTTCTGCTAAAGATAGAGAAACACAATTTAAAAGACTAATTTTTCCCCACATAGTACCCATTTGATAAATCTTTATAGGATTAATGCAAAATATCTTACTCATGATTAACTACCCTGAAACCACAAGATAGCCATGTATGAAGCTATGGACTCTGGAATATTTGTATAAATGAGTATTTTTAAAAATAAATTAAAATAATAATATATCCTTTTTCAGGGCATCTGGAAGGAAAAAAAGTACAATGAACAATCACTATAAAACTTTCCATAGTAAATAAAAGCTGTCATATTTTTTATTTTAAGTTTAAATTTATTTTAAAAGGAAAAGCAAAGGAAATTGGGTTGAAAAACTTGTTTAAAATATGCCTTCCAAGGCCACCCACCAAATATTCTAAATATTCTAACCTTTAACTGACTAATTAGGTCCACTTGCTTTATGAGACATCTGCTTTAAGAACTAGGATAATTCTTAATAGTATAGCCAGGAAAAACAACAGAAGTAGAAAAATATTTTTATAGTTGAATAACTTGGCACCAGTTTTCCTGCAACTGAGAACACATTTTGACTATCCTTTGTGAGTGTTTGGAAAGACAAAAAGAATTAAGATTCACAAAAAAGGTTTATGAAACAGTTTTAAATAATTTGTATATCAAATTATTTGTATATCAAATTATTATTTGTATATCAATTTCTGTATATCAGCACAATTTCTGTATATCAGCACAGAAATGGAAGTACTCCCTTTACTGATAATTTAAATAATCAATCATATACAACCTTATTTTAAAAAGGAACAATGAATCCTGAGGGATGTATAATGTAGCATGAAATTAAAACTAGGTTGACTCAACTGACATTAAATTTGACTGAGGAGAAACTTCTCTCAAAAGAACACCTGCTCTTTCAATCCTAAAATCAATTTATGGGTCAAATGAATTAGCTATATTAGTAAAAGGCTTCCACAGCAGGGAGAATCCACAATCTCTGATATGGCCCTCAAGCCCATTTATTTATTTGTATTGAATTAAAAGTTAAAAGACTATGATTGATTATTATCATATTTCAAACCCTTGGTACCTAATATTGAAATTATCCTGTATTTTAATTAAGTTTGAAATTATTATGGATTTTATTGATGAGTGGAAATTTATAGATATTGGCCAAATCATTGAGACAGGTCAGGATGATGAGATTTAGATTTTAATTTTGTCTTTTTCTTTTAAAGAAATCTAACTGTAAGCAACATAGAAAATAGGACATTATACTCTATTTGTATTCTGAAAGCAATACACACACATGCACAAATATACATGTAAACGCTTATATGTATATGAAAAAGAGACAGAGAGAGAGAGAGAAGGCTTATAGAGAATTTGAATCAGCATTTTGAAAGTGATTTTTTTAACTAGATTGAGGTGACCACTCCATATGGAGTTTAATTTGAGTTCTCTGTATAATGCTTGAGAAATTGTCTGTATCCCTACAGGAACAATCAGTGGTGGTAGCACTGCACGACACCTTGCGAAGAGAAGATGATCGTGTGGGGTGGAGTGTTGCATGGAGTGCAGCATTCAATCAGTGTTGTGTGGAGTGCAGTGTCATAAGCAGTGGAATGGCCAGGCAGTGCTGCCAGCCTCGGTGGTATCTCAGAGTAGACCAGTGGTGGCAGCCTCGGTGGGGTCTCAGAGTAGACCAGTGGTGGCAGCCTAGGTGGGGTCTCAGAGTAGACCAGTGGTGGCAGGACAAATGCAGTCAGCACTGATTTGTAAACACACAAGAGAGAATTCTGGAGCACCCCAAAGGGGGAGGGGAATGTGGACAAGGGTGCTGAAGCCCATTAGTTATGCAGATAAGAGTTGTGGGGCTTGGAACATCTGAATGTTATTAATGTCCACTGACTGATGTGTGCTAGAAACATATGCATTGCTTTACCATGCATGTCCCTAAAGGAAGAAGTGAAAATCCTACATGAGAATGCATTAAATTAAAACTGCTTGGAATTCAGAAGAACATCTGGACTGAATCAGAACAGACACTCCTCCCTGAGCTACTTTGATAAAGGATTACCATCATGATCTTAGTGATGAGAACCTTGAAATCAGTACTACAATTCAGAACCCATCAGCTTTGCACTTGGGTTTGGTAGAAAACAGTATATGTGTGTGTGTGTGTGTGTGTGTGTGTGTGTGTGTGTGTGTGTGTGTGTGTGTGTGTGTACTACCCCTCCAACTGTTTAGATTCATGTATTCTTAACAAAATCTTCCATCATTGTCAGAAAGTTACAATGAATGAATCCTGTCTGGAAACATAGTAAGGGATGCAAATTAGATGCAAAGAATGTGACTTTAAAGTCTTTGGTGCTCAGAATAAACAAAAACAGAAACAAGCAAATCTTATAAAGGTCAACTCTGAGGTGATGTGTTTTTTCTTTTGTTTCCTATGTCTAATGAGTTGAATTGTGTCTCTCCCAAATCTGTGTCTACCCAGATCCTCAGAATATGACCTTATTTGGGGATAAATTATTAGCAGATCTGACTAGTTTAGGATTTGGGATGAAATCATTCTGGATTTAGCATTGGTTCTAAATCAACTGACTGATGTTTTTATAAGAGAAAGAAAGAGAGATTCAAATGGACAGAGATACAGTGAGAAAAACCTTGTGAGGACAGAGGCAGGGATTTCAGCTGTGCTTCCATAAGTCAAAGATTGCTAGGAGCCCCCAAAGCTGGAAGAAGCAAGGAAGGATTCTCTACCAGAGCCTTCAGAGAGAGTGTGGCCTTGCCAACACCTTGATTACAGATATTTGGTCTCCAAACTTGTGAAAGGATAAATTTTCATTATAGCAGCCCTAGAAAACTAATGCACAGGGTATATCACATACAATTTGGAAAAGGTTAAGCTTTCAGAGAAAGCATCTACTCGTGGACTACAAATCGTAAAAAATACTCTGCATCACAGATAAAATCAGGGAATGCAACAATGAGATATAATAAAGATAAAATGTCCTTCCATGTTCTGTACTTTCCATGCTCAATTTAATTTACATTTAAAAATCATTACTCACTGAAGGTAAGTTTAATGGTAGAAAATTCTGGAATTTGTGGGCAAAAGATATAAAATGAACACCATAGTGTTTGTATCCCCTTTTTTCTTTGCCGAGACACCCTAATATTTTAGATGCTCTTAGCCAGTTCCTGCTGCTATAACCAAGTTCTTTAGACTGGATGATTTATAAACCATGGAAACTTGTTTCTCATAATTCTGGAGGCTGGGAAGTCCAAAATCAAAACACTGGCAGATTAGGTATTTGGTAAGGGCTGGCTGGCTGCTTCCAAGATGGAGCCTCATTGCTGAATCGTCCAGTGGTGAAGAATGCTCTGTCCTTACATGGTGGAAGAGACAAAGGGGCAGGCAGCTCTCTGAAACCTCCTTTATAAGCCATTTATCATATTCATGAGTGTGAGGCCTTCATGACTTAATCATGTTCCCAAAGCCTTCACCTCATCATATCATCACAACAGGGATTAAATTTCAACGGGAATTTTGGAGGGTCACAAACATTCAAACCATAGCAGATGTCATAAAAATTATCACCATTTTGATAGAAAGGGAGTATGAAAATATATTTCAGGGCAAGCCAAGATGGCTGAACTGCAAACAGCCCCCCTCTAGGGCTCCCACCAAGAAGGACAAAAACGCCCTGTGAATTCTCCTTCTTTAACTGAGGTACCAAGGTTCTCTCATCGGGACTAGCGAGGCAGTTGGCATGACCGAGGCAGAGAAGGAGAAGCAGGGTTGGGTGGGGGCCTACCCGGGAGATGCACAGGGCAAAGGGAGCTTTCTCCCCCAGCCAAGAGAGGCGAAGAGGGATTTTGCTACCCCAGTCCAGACCCTTCCCCCTCCACCGCAAAAATGGCGCTTTTTCCACGGATCCTTGCAACCTGCTGATCAGGAGGTCCCCGTGTGAGCGCAGGCCACCAGGGCCTTGGGTCTCAAGCACAGAGCTGTGAAGACACACAGAGGCTGCTGGGGTGGGCAGCCATTGGAGCAGGCATTGAAACACAGGAGTATCTGCATCCTGCGCTCTGGGAACTCCCGTGAGGCAGGAGATCCGTCCACTTCCGTGGGAAAAGGACTGAAGCCAGGGAGCCAAGCGGCCTTGCTCCCGTGGATCCCCACACGCTAAAACCCACTTGCCTGGAATCCCCACTGGCCACCGCGGCAGGCTGCAGACTTCCTAAAAAGACCGAGTTCCAGGGCGGGGAGAGAAGGCCACCGTCACTGCGGCTCCAGTCCGCCGTGTTTGCCTGACTGAGCGGTCTGGACTGGGAACAATTCCCCACAGCGCAGCACAGCGGCCCGGTGGGCCAGTTCCAGGCCAAACTGCTTCTTTAAGCAGGACCTTGATGATCGCCCCGCTTCATCAGGCGGGGACTCTGTGGGAATGTCAGCATCCCCAGGCAGAGGTTTATGGACAGAACTCTCATATCCCTGATCACAGAGGAGTCCCTGGGAGGAGGGGTGGCTGCAGTATGGTGAATCAGCAGTCAGTCTTTTCTGTCTGCAGCCTCTGGAGAGTCAGGGCAGCTAGGACGAGGCTGCAACACACCCGTTCTGCCAAGGGGCAGCCAGACTGCTTATTTAAGCAGATCCCTTTGCCTGCTCCTCCTGAATGGATGACACCTTCCAAGAGGACTCTCCAGACACCTCATACAGGAGCATTCCCGCCGGCATAAGGTTGGTGCCCCTGGAAATGAGCAGGCTGCCATTTTTGCTGGTCTGCAGCCTCTACTGGTGATACTTCCAGAGGCCGGAGGGAACCAGGTGAATAGGGTCTGGAATGGACCCCCAGCAAACTGCAGCAGACCTATGGAAGAGGGGCCTGACTGCTAAAAGAAAAACAGAAAGCAGCAGCAACAACAATATCAACGAAAAAGACTCCACAGAAACCCCATCCAAAGGTCAGCAGCCTCAAAGATCAAAGGTAGATAAACCCGTGAATATGAGAAAGAATCAACACAAAAATGCTGAAAACTCAAAAAGCAAGATGCCTCTTCTCCAAATGATCACAACATGTCTCTAGCAAGGGCACAGAACAGAGCTGAGGCTGAGATGGATGAATTGACAGAAGTAGGCTTCAGAAGATGGGTAATAACAAACTTCACAGAGCTAAAGGACTATGTTCTAACTCATTGCAAAGAAGCTAAGAACCATGATAAAACATTACAGGAACTGTTAACCGGAATAACCAGTTTAAAGAGAAATAAAAATGACCTGATGGAGCTGAAAAACACAAGAACTTCATAATGCAAACACAAGTATCAATAGCCGAATAAACTCAGTGGAAGAAAGGATAGATATCAGAGCTTGAAGACTATCTTGCTGAAACAGGCAGGCAGGAAAGATTGGAGAAAAAAAGAATAAAAGGGAAGGAACAAAACCTGTGAGAACTGTGGGGGATTATGTTAAAAGACTGAACCTACGACTGACAGGAGTACCTGAAAAAGACCCGGAGAATGGAACCAAGTTGGAAAATACACTTCAGGATATCATTCAGGAGAACTTCCCCAACCTAGCAAGACAGGCCAACATTCAAATTCAGGAAATTGAGAGAATCCCAATAAGATACTCCATAAGAAGATCAACCCCAAGACACACAATCATCAGATTCTCCAGGGTCAAAATGAAGGAAAAAAAGTTAACAGCAGCCAGAGAAAAAGGCCAGGTCACCTGTAAAGGGAAGCCCATCAGACTAACAGCAGACCTCTCAGTGGAAACCTAACAAGCCAGAAGAGATTGGGGTCAATATTCAACATTCTTAAAGAAAAGAAATTTCCAACCTAGAATTTTATATCTGGCTAAACTCATAAGCAAAGGAGAAATAAAATATTTTTCAGACAAGCAAGTACTGAGGGAATTTGTCACCACCAGGCCTGTCTTTCAAGAGCTCCTAATGGAAGCACTAAATATGGAAAGCACTACATATGTACCAGCCACTACACAAATACCCTGAAGTACACAGACCAGTGACACTATGAAGCAGCCACATAAACAAGTCTGCAAAATAACCAGCTAGCATCATGATGATGAAATCAAATTCACACATAACAATATTAACCTTAAATGTAAATGGGCTAAATGCCCCAATTAAAAGACACAGAATGGGGGCTGGGTGCTATGGCTCACGCCTGTAATCCCAGCACTTTGGGAGGCCAAGGTGAGCAGATCACCTGAGGTCAGGAGTTGGCAGGACCAGCCTGGCCAACATGGTAAAACCCCATCTCTACTAAAAATAGAAAAATTAGCCAATTAGCCAGGCATGGTGGCAGGCACCTGTAATCTCAGCTACTCAGGAGGCCGAAGCAGGAGAAATGATGGAACGCGGGAGGCAGCAGTTGTAGTGCACCAAGATATCGCCACTGTACTCCAGCCTAGGTGGCGACAAGAGTGAGACTCCATCTCAAAAAGAATAAAGACACAGAATGGCAAGCTGGATAAAAAGTCAAGACCCATCTGTGTGCTGTATTCAGGAAACCCATCTCACATGCAAAAACACACAGACTCAAAATAAAAGAATAGAGGAAAATTTACCAAGCAAATGGAAAACAGAATAAAAGCAGGAGTTGTAATACTAGTTTCTGAAAAAACAGACTTTAAACCAACAGAGATCTGAAAAAGAAGGATATTACAAAATAGTAAAGGGGTAAATTCGACATGAAGAGCTAAATATCCTAAATATATATGCATCTAATACAGGAGCACCCAGATTCATAAAAACAAGTTCTTAGAGACATACAAAGAGAATTAGACTCCTACACAATAATAGTAGGAGATTTTACACCCCATTGTCAATATTAGATAGCACATTGAGACAGAAAATTAACAAAGACATTCAGGACTTGAACTCAGCTCTGGATGAAGTGGACGTGATAGATATCTACAGAAGTCTCCACTCCAAAACAACAGAATATACATTTTTCTCAGGGACACATGGCACTTACTCTAAAATTGATCACATAATTGGAAGTAAATCACTCCTCAACAAATGCAGAAGAATCAAAATCATAACAAACAGCCTTTCAGACCACAGCACAATAGAACTCAAGATTAATAAACTCACTAAAACCACACAACAACATGGAAATTGAAGAACCTGCTCCTGAAGGACTCCTAGGTAAATAATGAAATTGACACAGAAATCAAGAAGTTCTTTGAAACCAATGAGAACAAAGAGACAATGTACCAGAATCTCTGAGACACTGATAAAGCAGTAGTAAGAGGGAAATGTATAGCAATAAATGCCCACATCAAAATGCTAGAAAGATCTCAAGTTGACAACCTAACATTACAACTATAACAACTAGAGAACCAAGAGCAAACAAACCCCAAAGCTAGCAGAAGACAAAAAATAAGCAAGATTAGAGCAGAACTGAAGGAGATAGAAACACACACAAACACACAAAAAAACCCTTCAAAAAAAATAATGAATCCAGGAGCTGTTTTCTTAAAATAATAAAAAGAATTCTAGGTAGACTAGTAAAGGAGAAAAGAGAGAAGAGTCAAATAGACACAATAAAAAATGATAAAGAGGATATAACTGCTAACCCTCCAGAGATATAAACAACCATCAGAGAATACTATAAACACCTCTATAAAAATAAATTAGAAGATCTAGAAAAAATGGATAAATTCATGGATACATACACCCTACCAAGACTGAACAAGGAAGAAGCTGAATCCCTGAATAGACCAATAACAAATTTTGAAATTGAGACAGTAATAGATAGTCTACCAAATAAAAAAAGCCCAGAACCAGATGGATTTACAGCTGAATCATACTAGAAATACAAACAGGAGCTGCTACCCTTTCTTCTGAAATTATCACAAATAATTAAAAAGGAGGGACTCCTCCGTAACTCATTCTATGAGGCCAGTATCATCCTGACACCAAAACCTGACAGAGATACAACAAAAAAAGAAAACTTCAGGCCAATATCCCTGATGAACACTGATACAAAAATTCTCAACAAAATACTGGCAAACTGAATACAGCAACACACAAAAAAGCTTATCCACCATGATCAAGTTGGCTTTATCCCTGGGATGAAGATTGGTTCAACATACACAAATCAATAAACATGTTTCATCACATAAACAGATCTAAAAACAAAAGCCACATCATTATCTCAATAGATGCAGAAAAGGCCTTTGATAAAATTCAACATTCTGTCATATTAAAAACTCTCAATAAACTAGGTATAGAAGGAATATACCTCAATATAATAAGAGCCAATTATGACAAAGCCACAAACAATAGCATATTGAATGAGCAGAAGTTGGAAGCATTCCCTTGAAAACCGGCACAAGTCAAAGATGCCCTGTCTCGGCACTCCTATTCACCACAGTATCAGAAGTTCTGGCCAGAGCAATCAGAAAAGAGGAAGAAATAAAGGGTATGAAAATAGAAGAAACAAATTCAAATTGTCTTTGTTTGCAGATGAAATGATCCTATATGTAGAAAACCAGATCGTTTCAGCCCAAAAGCTTCTTAAGCTGATAAGCAACGTCAGCAAAGTCTCAGGATACAAAATCAATGTGCAAAAGTCACAAACATTCCTATATACCAACAACAGGAGAGCAAAATCATGAATGAACTGCCATTCACATTGCTACAAAGAGAATAAAATGCATAGGAATACAGCCAACAAGGGAAGTGAATGACCTCTTCAAGGAGAAATACAAACCACTGCTCATGGATATCAGAAAGGACACAAACAAATGGAAAACATTCCATGCTCACAAATAAGAAGAATCAATACCATGAAAATGACTATACCTCCCAAAGTAATTTACAGATTCAATGCTATTCCCATTTAACTACCATTGACATTCTTCACAGAATTAGAAGAGACTATTTTTAAATTCATATGGAACCAGAAAAGAGCTTGAGCTAAGACAATCCTAAGCAAAAGAATAAAGCTGGGGGCATCACACTACAGAACTTCAGACTATACTACAAAGCTAAATAATTAAAACAGTATGGTACTGGTACAAAACAGACACATAGACCAATGGAACAGAATAGAAAACTCAGAAATAAGACTACACATCTATAACCATCTGGTCTTTGACAAACCTGACAAAAACAAGAAATGGGGAAAGGATTCCCTATTTAGTAAATGGTGCTGAGAGAACTAGCTAGCTGTATGCAGAAGATTGAAGCAACTCCTTCCTTACACCTTATATAAAAATTAACTCAAGATGGATTAAACACTTAAATGTAAAACCTAAAACTATAAAAACCCTAGAAGAAAACCTAGGCAATACCATTCAGGACATAGGCACGGGCAAAGATTTCATAACAAAATCAACAAAAGCAATTGCAACAAAAGCAAAAATTGTCAAATGGGATCTAATTAAACTAAAGAGCTTCTGCACAGCAAAAGAAACTATCATCAGAGTGAACAGGCAACCTACAGAGTGGGAGAACATTTTTGCAATCTATCTATCTGGAAAGGTCTAATATCAAGAATCTACAAGGAACTTAAACAAATTTGCAAGTAAAAAACAACCCCTTTACAAAGTGTGCAAAGGACCTGAACAGACTTTTGTCAAAAGAAGACATTCATGTGGCCAACATACATATGAAAAAAACCTCAACATCACTGATAATTAGAGAAATGCAAATCAAAACCACAATGAGATACCATCTCATGCCAGTCAGAATGATGATTATTAATAAGTCAGGAAACAACAGATGCTAGCAAGGTTGCTGAGAATTAAGAATGCTATTACACTTTTGGTGGGAGTGTAAATTAGTCCAACCATTGTGGAAGATGATGTGGCAATTCCACAAAGATCTAGAACCAGAAATACCATTTGACCCAGCAATCCCATTTGTGAGTATATACCCAAAAGGATATAAATCATTCTATTACAAAAGAAACCTGCATGTGTATGTTCATTGCAGCACTTTTCACAATAGCAAAGACATGGAATCAACCAAAATGCCCATCAATGATAGACTGGATAAGGAAAATGTAGTACATATACACCACGGAACACTATGCAGCCATAAAAAGGAACAAGATCATGTTCTTTGCAGGGACATGAGTGGAGCTAGAAGCCATTATCCTAAGCAAACTAACATAGGAACAGAAAACCAAACACCACATGTTCTCACTTATAAATGGGGGCTGAACAATGAGAACACATGAATGTAGGGAGGGTAACAACACACAATGGGGCCTGTCAAGGGCAAAGGGTTGGGGGAGGAAGAGCATTAGGAAAAATAGCTAATGCATGCTGGTCTCAATATCTAGGTGATGGATTGATATGTGCAGCAAGCACCATGGCACACATTTACCTACGTAACAAACCTGCACATCCTGCACATGTACCCCAGGACTTAAAATAAAAATAAAAATTAAAAAAAAAAGAAATTTGGTAGGTAAAAAAAAGAACTTTACTTATTGTGCCATAATGTGGTTTATAATAGATACTTTTTTACTTTAAATTAAAATTAGAAAAGATAATTTTTTACTTTAAATAAATACTTTAAAATAAACATTTCAGTACAAATTTTAAGGTATAGATAGGAAAAATGATTTTACTATGTTGATGAACCTATAGTTAGGGAACCACTTCCAAACATACTAATCAGCAATATAAGTACAAAAACTACTAATATACACAATAATGTATTATGAATAATGACTGTCAAAACCATTATGCTAAATGGTATAATGGTCTTGAGATTCATTATAAGTCAATATAAGCTTTTTTGTTTGGTATCATGCAAAAATGATACCATTTTTTGCATGCTACCAAACAAAAAAGCTTATACTCTGTGTGATTACATATATACAGAAATTTAGAAGAAACACAACTATAAGGAAAATGAAGGTTGATACAGAATGAGATGGGGCAAAGTACTGAATGAAAACTGTTATAAGAAATCATATTATTCACTGACAAAAAATGTTTTATATTTTGTGTACTGTGGTGGTAGAACAATTACATGTATTCATTAGAACTCATCAAAAACACTTAGTGAATATTATTACATGTAATTTTTACCTCAATAAAGCTAACTTTTTAAACTTTGCAGAAATGTTAAAAACAAAAACAATCATAATAGAATGACTGGATTTGTGAAGGCTACATATGTTTTCTCTACAACACCTTATCTTTGTTTTGAGAACTGCCCCTCTGTGATCCATTGGACATATTTTAGGTGACACAATCCCTCTTACCTGAACTGATTATATCCTATGTGGATTTTCTGAACCATACTATATAGGGATTTTCTAACTTAGAATTGAGAAAGAAAATTAATCACTTTCTGAGTGTTGAAAACTATGAAAATTGTGCTTTGTTGCTAATATTTCCTACATTTTGTGGTTCTCATATCTTCTTCAGTGGATGTGCATTATTTTTATAGGTTTGATAATTAATCACATCTATATTTTATCTTTTTATTATATCACAGTTAGGCTTGACTCTGGCAAGGCAAGTTAGGCAATATTTCTCATCATTATTGTTTGTTCATTGGTTTTGCTACTCCTTTTCATTTTCCAGCTTATGAGCCCAATCTCCTCAGCAACACCCTATGTATTCAAGAGTCCTCATAAGTACTTTCCCTTGGCATCTTCTGCTTTGAATATTTTCTTACTCATTATTAGGTGTGTCATTCTATTTAAGAGGGCCTTAGCAGTAACCAAGCAAAACACAAATTGTCTATAAAAACCTGGTATGTTCTTACAAGCATTATGGCATGTGCCCATTGAACATTAGCTCTGCTCATCCCCATCAATTATAGCCTTTGTACTGACCACTCCCTCCAAATTGTGCTCATTGCTTTCCAGGTATGTCACTAACTGCTTCTGACGATAACCAAATTCATGCAAATCCCATAAAATGTTTTTTAAGTATTACTATCATTCCAGAAAAATCTTATGACTAAATGATCTCTAAGGTTTCCCGATGTCACTTGATGGAGCCTTGTCTCAGGGTCTGGCCCTAGAATTTATGTCCAGGTTACTTATTGGAAAGTTTTCCCAGGAAGAAAGGAAGAGTAGCTGAAGTAGGAAGGGAGTAAAACCAATGATAGCATGCATTTTCCAGCTGTACCCTGCTCTGGGCAGCTGGGGCTTAACTCCCCCAGCAACTGCTGGAAGTTGAGACACAGTGGCAATCTGATGCAATCTCTTCCCTAACAACCTCCTTGGAAAGGAACTTGTGTGCAGGTGTAGGCTTTCTGTCATGATCCCATGCCATTCTCTGAGTGGCCACCTCTGCTTAGGAACAACAGTGTTAGTAGCTGTTTTAGCAATAATGATGATCCAATCTTTATCTTAACCACTGTAGCAAGGATTATCTCCAACAAGTAAACAGCACACTATTTAAAAAAATGTGTTGTAATGTAGAAAAGCGTACTCATCAAAATGTAGGACTGAACTGGAGTCCTTGGACAAGACAACATGCCAGAAGTTCTTGATTCTTCTCCCAATTCCATTTGATTCTATTTGTTGGCTGGTATGGAAAGTTTGGCAATTTCCTAAGGCCAGTACAATGTCAAAATTGTAGCTTACTGTAATCTATCTGCTTTTGCTTCTATCCCATAATAACACAACTGGAACATGTTTTGAATGTTACTGACAGTTTGAGGGTTCTAGCATATTATTTTGGAAATTTCTGCTAATTTATGTCATCAAAATTACTGACTTGAGACTGAGTATTTGCCCACAGGCATGCATAATTAAGTTTTTAATCAATAATTTATTGAATTTGGAGATTGAACATTTTTTACAAAATCATGAATTATATTATTGATAATTAATCATAATTCTTGTAAAATGTAGTCCCATTGCAGCTTAAGAATAATTTTATGTCTTTGATATTAAGATAAAGTTTTAGATAAAAGATTGAGACTGAGATTAGATAACTTCAATTCACATTGGTTAGAAAAGCTATATTCAAGCAATAAGTTAGCACAGCATGCAAATGATGGGTTAGGATTTTTAAGGAAATATTATTTGCAATGTATTTACATAATATAGATTATGCAGGGAATGTCTTCATTAATACATCTCTAATAAGAACAGTGATAGAAAGTTAAACTTTGCTATGTTCAAACCTAGCCTGTCATATCCTGGTACAGGACATAAAATTTCTTGGTGCATTAGTTCTCTGAACCTGAATATAATGATAGAAGCTACATTATATGAATTTTGTCAGGATTAAATAAGGTAGTGTACACAAGGTATATCACAAAAATTGTATTGACTACACTGTGTTTAAAAGTCCATTCTATGTATTGAGGTATATATAATTGGATATCAAGGTTTTTTAAACTTATTTACTGGTAGCTAGATAAATCTGCACTGAACTTTAGTGCAAGGAAAATAAGGACAAATGTCCTTAATAAAATACAGATGAAATGCTCAGGGTAGTTCACAGTAGAGAGATATACTTTCCCCATAGCTGACTGCCTCTGTTCACATGCTATGAGGGGTGAAGATGGAGAGCAATGTCCAAAGGCTGGAAGGCATAACGCTGAGACTTTAGGAAATGATTGATGGAATGGATGATGTTTGAATTGGGTATCAGAATATGGGAACAATTTGAACTTTTTCTCTGCTTTCCCAAAGTTCCCCAAATTCTGCAGAGTGACATTGGCTATGTGAGGTTATTTTAAAATCTGTAGATTTATATAGAGAGATATAGATATAGATGCAAGTGTAATTTAAATACACAAATACACAGATGCACAAGCACACATATATTTATACATCTATGTATATTTATAAAACTGATTGGACCATATTGGAATATATCTTCATCATAATGATATAAGTTTCTAAAACATATAGCATTTTTATAGCATTCTGCAATAATAAGTTGAAAAAGTATTGCTTCTATGGTTAAATATGTTATTTTCTGAAAGTAGGAAAAAAATGTGTTTTCTATACCTGTTTATTTTTACATGACTGTTGTTAGTCCCAACAATAAAAAAAAAGTTAAAGCAGCTGTTGTCAAAGAATATTTTGGGTGACATTTTAAAAAAACAAAATTAGCATTGAATATACTTTAATTATTTTTTAAAAGATGCTAATCATTTGGAACATAAAATTATTCTTTTATATATCAGTAATTCTATCATCATTTTCCATACTTTATAGACTTCATAGGCTTAACGAAAGTTAAGAAAGTGTCATTACAGTAATGTTTGATGGAATAAGTGAAGCAGTATTAATACCTCTTTTCCAGCATTTAATGATAATATAAATTAATGATAATTTTTGAAGCTACAGCATGTTTTTTGCTTTTTGCCTCTTCTTAAATATTAAATTTATTAAAACTTAGCCTTAATAAAATAATAGGTACTAACTACTTATTTGCAAAATAAATGTTATTTGAGGAACATGTATTACTGAAACTATGTGGCACTTTTTTTCATTTTCCTGTGAGTACTGGGTTGTGAAAAATAGTGCATTATTTGGTGTATTCTCGTAGCTTCTTGTGGAAGTCAGTACATTCAGTACATATGTTTTGGACTAAATTGAATTCAACTTAATTGAATTCAATTCACTTTTTAATTGAAATTTAGTTGTGGAGTTAGAAGATAAAATAATTCTATAGCCCAGAAAACCTCAAGCTTACAGTCTCGCTAGGCCCCAACAACTAAACTGGTGTCATCTAATTAAAAGAGGAATTTTTCTCTCCTACATGATTCTGTTCTCTTTTTCTGGGGGAAAAAAAAGAAAGTCCTTTCTCTTTTTCTTCCAATAATAAGATGTATTGCTCAATTAAAAAAAAAGCATTGCAATTGTTATATGCAAAACTGAAAATACTCTAGACAATTTCTCATCTTAGTTTTACTCATAGTCAATATTCTCACTTTCTTCGATGGAAATATTCTACTTAGAAGAATACTCAAATAGACCATTACATTACAAACCTCATCAAATTTTCAGAATTCATCCTTGTATGAAACAAAGTACATCGATTTAAAGTTTAATTTCTTTCAACAGTAAAATAGAAGCTTGTGGAAAACAAGTTTTAAAAACACAATAGGTGGGGGGAGGGGGGAGGGATAGCATTAGGAGATATACCTAATGCTAAATGATGAGTTAATGGGTGCAGCACACCAACATGGCACATGTATACATATGTAACAAACCTGCATGTTGTGCGCGTGTATCCTAAAACTTAAAGTATAATAATAATAAAATAAAATAAAAAAAATAAAGATAAAAACACAATAAAACTGAAATTACATTTAAAACTCAGTAAAATCTGTAACCACCTAAGATCTTTCAAGTATTAATATATGAACTGGTAATTAGTATCTTGGTCCACGCTCATTGTATAATCTTTTAAAAAGTGGAAAGAAAAAAGAAAATAATGCCAATTTTGCCAAAAACTTTTTCATAGCTAGTATTCAAATCCTAAATGATGATCGCCACAGACAAGTTTTGGTACGATCTTAGCCATAAGATAATTGATTTGCACCAACATATATATGGAAGATTAAAATTTGATATTTACATTGAATCAAGTCCCCAAAATATAGCCACTTTCAAAATTTCCTGAAGATACTGGCCAGAAGCTGAAAATGTCTAAAATAATATCTTATTTAGAAACCTAACTTAATCGTTCAGTTTAATTATTTTTAAAGTAAATTTATTTCTAAATCATTATCAAGCAAAAAGGTAAAAGAAAATAACAAGATATTTTTCACCAGGCTACCCAGGAGTATCAGCATGGCTGGGCGTTTTTGACTTCGGGCTTTTGACATCTACAATGTCGTGTGTGCTCATGAAGGTTCACCAGTCGAGGAAAACCAATAGTATTGTTCCTCTGGTTTTTGAAAGTATTCTAAATTAGAATAGGGTATTTTGCACAATACGACAGCAGATTCCAAATGTTAAAAATGTCAAAAATGCACTTATGGCCCCATGTGAATAACGTCTTTAGGGGTCACCCTAATGAACTGAGCACAAGCGTGACTGGAGGATTTAACTCAAGGTTTCTCTCTCTACCAGCTTTTTACTGAAGAATGATTTTTCTCTGGTTGCACTGTCAATTATCTAGCATTTGGCTCATTGACTCTGAGCTGGTCAAAAAGCCAATTTAATGAACTACAGAAATGCCTTTGGCTAAATTATGGACTTAGATAAAGACATGGGAACTACTCAAGTGTGTCTGATGACAGCCCTCGGTTCACGGTACCCACCACAAATGCTCACTAGTCAGAAAGTTCCAGGCAGGTCATAAACAAACCCTTGTCTTCAGAAAAGGTCATTATTTACTGAATACAAAGACTTAAAGCATTTCAAGTATAATTGTTTTCTGTAGCCTTAAAAATATAAAAACTAACCAAAAAAGCTACATTTCCTGCATACAATTATATATATATATAGTAATAATCTAGAATTACGCACACACATACACACACACACGCACACACTCACACATTTTTCCCTTAAGAGAGGCATCTATGTAAGGAATAATGCATATTCTATACATGTTCTAGAAAGTGCAAAATTACAGAAAGCCAAAATATCAATACATTATTTTCAATAACATTCTACATTAGTTATTTTCAATTTGAGCAATGTAACCTAAGTAAATCTGTTAGGATTCAGTGCTTCAGTTAGCCATTGCTGCATAAAAATGTACCCTAATTTGTAGCAGTTTAAAAATAGCAATGTAGTTGCAAGATGACTGAGCTGAGATCCAGCATCCCTTTGTCATGTATCTGGCCACGTGCATAGGCAATTGCCTGACACTCCTCACTTCTCTTCCATGGGACCCCTCATCTGCCAGCAGACTAGCCCAGTTTTTTTCCATGGTGGGTCTCAGGGCAGTGTTCTAAGATAGAGAAAGCACAAGCACATAAGGCTCCTTGAGACCCGCATCCAGAATATGTATAGCATCACTTCTGCCATGTTCTACCAGTTAGGGAGCCATCTGCCCAGGCCAGATGAGAACCATACTCTATCTTTCCCAGGAGGAGTAGCAAAATCCGATTGAAAAAATCTATGTGAGCGCTTGTAGCTATCTTTGAAAATAGCACAGTCTTCCTAAATTTCCTCCTACGCTGAGACAAAATAATACTATTATAGGCCCAAGCACCAGTCCCATTTCCACATTGCTCATTATGTTGAATGATTTCAGTTATGCCTTGGAACTACTTTGAATTTGTCAAACTGTTTTATGATATGGAATATAAAATTATCCTATATCCTTGTGTAAACATAAGATTAATTTCTGTCTTTACAGCTTATCTATCTGTAGCCCCTTTAAACATTATTAAAAACTTCCTCTAACCAGATGAGATAAATAACCAAAGATAATCAGTTATGGAATGAGACCTATATGCTGCCCAACAGAGGCAATTTGCCCAAGGTTTTCCCTTTTACTGTAAATTGACATTGGCATCAGATTAAAAAACAAAGAAAGTAGATTAAATAGTGAAGCCAGTTTTGCTAAAGTTTAGTAAAACCTACCATAAAAGGCAGAATATATTATGTGCCTTCTTATCTGAATATTTTGCTTTGTTGCCAGACCTTGTATGCCTTACATACAAGGCATAGAACAAAATTATTTTCTCCGATGTACAATCTAGAAACAGGAATATATAATTTATGGTTTTGCTACATATCCATGATCTTTTAAATTATTTAGGCTTTTCTCCACCACAGTTGGGTAAAAATTCAGTAAAAATTATTCCTCTACATAATTTTATTTTTTAGTTTTAATTAAATGAAAAGTTTTTTACAATATATTCTTGGTACATGGCGAAATCTGGTTTTTGAAGTATAAATCATTTTCTTTTCCTCTAGTTTCTCCTGAGTCAATGTGCTTACTATTTTTATTAGGCATTTGAGTCTGATATTTATGTGAGGTTCATAATCTCCAGGGCTTAGGTACGTAACTAAACCTCTATTACTCACCATATATGAAAATTAACCAAAGGTGGATTAGAGACTTAAATGTAAGACCTGAAACTAAAAATCCTAGAATACCTAGAAAAAAACCGTTTTGAACATTGGGCTAGGCAAATAATTGATGACTAAGACCCAAAATCAAATGCAACAGAAACAAAAATAGACAAATGGGACTAAATTAAACTAAAAATCTTATGTACATCAAAATAAATACTCAACAGAGTAAACAGAAAACCTACAAATGGGGAGAATGTATTTACAAACTATGCCTCTAACAAAGGTCTAATAAACAGAATCTTCAACAATGTCAAAAAAAGTCAGCAAGAAAACAATAAATAACCCCATTAAAAAGAGAGAAAAGACATGAACAGACATTGTCAAAACAAGACACATAAGCAGCCACTGTACTTATGAAAAAATGCTCAACACTGCTGATCATCAGAGTTATGCAAATTAGTAATGCAAATTAAAACCACAACCAGATACCATCTTATACCAGTCAGAATAGCTGTTACTAAAAAATAAAAATAAATACATAAATAAATCCAACAGATGTCAGTGAGAATGTGGAAAAAGGAAACACTTATACTCTGTTGGTAGGAATGTAAATTAGTACAACCTCTATATAAAACAGTATGGAGATTTCTCAAGAAACTAAAAATAGAAATACCATTTGACCCAGCAACCCCACTACTGGGTGTCTATCTACCCAAAGGGAGAGAAATTTTTTTGTAACAAAAAGACATCTGTACTTGTATGTTTATCACAGCACTATTCACATAGCAAAGTCATGAAATTAATGTAAGTGTCCATCAACAGAGACTGAATGAAGAACATGTGCTATACTAAATAGAATACAACATGGAATACTACATAGCCATAAAAAAGAATGAAATCATGTCTCTCACAGCAACATGGATGGAGCTGGAGTCCGTTATCCTAAGTGAAACAACTCAGAAATGGAAAATCGAATACTGTGTGTTCCCACTTACAAGTGAGAGCTAAACAGTGAGTACACACGGACCTGCAGAGGGAAATCAGAGATACTGGGTCTCCAAAAGGAGGAAGGATAGTAAGGAATACAGGGATGAAAAATAACCTATTGGGTTCAATGTTCCCTATTCAGGTGATGGATACACTTGAAGTCCAAACTTCATCAATACTCAATACATCCATGTAACAAACCTGCATGTGCACCCGATGAATCTATTTTAAAAAAGAAATAAATATCCTTTTTATTCTCATTTGTCCACAGATGTATTCATACATTGAAGTTATTTTATTGAAGAAATGGCTACTATTTCCCAGATACTTTACTGAAATCAGAAGCCAGGTTTTATGCCTGGAAACATCAAACATTTTGTTTTGAATCATTTTAGCTAAATAAATAATTTGGATTTCTGACCTCATGACTATTAAAAAATTCAATATCACTTTTTAAAAGATAGTACATAAAATGTAATTGTTCTTCTAAAGTACTCATTCCATTCCTTTGGGTATATCTCTGATCGCCATTAAACACAGACAACAGAGGTTACCATCAATGTTATTGTACTTGAAATGAAGAAATTTTACATGTATACAAACATCCCTTTACACAATTGATTCTAGCCACCTCCTGAGGTTGTTTTTAAGTAGCGTGTATTTTTAAAACTCAGCCATATTTTAAAAAGACAATGAAACCTGATTTCCCCTTGTCAAAGCAACAAACTGTGACAACAGATACTCCAGCACTTGTGTATGTGTGTGTCTGGGTGTTTTACAGTTATCTCTGTAATGTGTTTAAAACAGCCATTGCTATATACAAATTCAATCTAACATTTAAGCACTGCTATTATTTATTTAAGATCTCTAATAAGGTACTATACATTTTAAATTTATATCAGGAACATTTAGAAGCATGAAATAATGAGTAATTTTAAAGTAAGAAGACACTTGATTTTACTTAATTGGCAATTCCTGTGTTAATACTTGTATTAACATTTTTTTCATTGCTTTATTATTCTGTCCAGTATACACTCTTAATGAATACCAGAATATGCTGTCCTTCCTCAAGGGATACTGTGGATCTCAGGCTTTCTCCTAAACATCACTCCATTTTTTTTTTTTTTTTTACTTTTATTTTAGGTTCAGAGGTACATGTACAGGTTTGTTATATAGGTAAATTGCATGTCACAGGAGTTTGCTATATAGACTACTTCACCACCCGGGTAATACTTGTAGTACCCTATAGGTAATTATTCCATCAAATAGGCCCTCAAGTAGGCCCCAGTGTCTCTTGTTTCCTTTTTTGTGTCCATGTGTATTCAATGTTTAGTGAGAAAATGCGGCCTTTGGTTTTCTGTTACTATATTAGTTCACTTAGGATAGTGGCTTCCATCTCTATCCATGTTGCTGAAAAGGACATTATGTAGGATTTTTTTATGCCTGCATAGTATTCCCTGGTGTAAATGTACCATATTCTCTTTATTGGTCTACCACTAATGGGCATCTAGCCCAATTCCATGTCTTTGCTATTGTGAATTTTGCTGTGATGAACATCTGTGTGCATGTGTCTTTATGGTAGAACAATTTATATTCCTTTGGGTATATATCTAATAATGTGATTGCTGGGTCGAATGGTAATTCTGCTTTGAGTTCTTTGAGAAATCTCTAAACTGCGTTCCACAGTGGCTGAATTAGTTTACATTCCCACGAGTCGTGTCTAAGCATTCTCTTTTCTCTGCAACCTCACCAGCTTGTTATTTTTTGACTTTTTTATAATAGCCATTCTGACTAGCGTGAGATGTTATCTCATTGTAGTTTTGATTTACATTTCTCTAATAATTAATGATGTTGAGCATTTTTAATAGACTTGTTGGCTGCTTGCATGTTTTCTTTGGTTCATGTGCTTTGCCACTTCACTGTTTTATTACAAAGTCACCATCACCTGTTGCCCCTATGCCTGACCTCAACTCTTGGCCTCTTAGACTTCTATTATTTTCTCCAAGGTTCTCTTGACTCTATATACTCCTGACTTCCTGAGACATCTGCTTGTCATCTAGAGCAGATCTCTGTCATACCTCTACTATCTGTCTGAATATTCTAGTGCAGTCACAGGTGAATAGGCTCTGACAGTAGTAACAATAAGTATTCACCATTCAAGATTAGGAGTAATTATTTGTCTTTATGTGATATATGAGATTTATTAAATATTTTTATAGCAATCCATCCAGTGTCAAACTTGAATCTGTAATATAGATAAAGCATTATTAAGGTCATTTTATGTAAAAGTAAATTGAGTCTCAGAAAGGTAAAGGGAAATATCTGGTATCACATGACTAAGAAATAGAAGAGGGACTTCTCTGGGAGGGGAGAAACAGAGAGACACAGGGAGAGAGAAAATGAATTTCAATTTGGTTCTAACATCAGTCAGGTTCCCCTATTTAAAATTGGTTACTACACACACACACACACACACACACACACACACACGGGATAATCATGTCAAAGTAACCATTCACTGACCTCACATCCATTCTCTACTTACTTTCTGAATACACCAAAATTGGATTGTGGACATCCAGGAAATAATTATAGAAGATCACTTACATTGTATTTGAAATTATAATGAACATATACTGTGAAAACATAACGGCTAGAAGATATTAGATGTACCAGATAGTCTTCCTGAAATCATATTTAAAGTAATAAATATTAGTTTGCATTAACACTCCAGTAAGATATGTGTTGATATGAATTTTTGAATGAGAGTATTATACTATTTATAATATTACTAAATATTATCATAGTTTTCTGTGTTATTGCTCAGTTTACATTGATTTGTAATCATTCAGGGATATCAAATAGAAAGCCAAATCAAGAAGGAAACTGTTATTCTACTGTGGTAAAAATTATACTTATGGTTGTTTACAAAAATTGGTAAATAAAATGAAATCAATAAAAATAATAAGTGGAAAATCCTAAAGCATACAAATATAAATGATTCAGAAATATTAATGCATTATGTTAAATTATTTTACTGTGTTGTTTTATATCAAACTTTATATCTTAACCAAATTTGCCATTTTGTCTTTCTTACCCATAAGATGCTATTCACTTAAGTAAAATGACAATTTAATTTTCTTGAATAAAAATAATTTACTACTTTTAGAAACAATGTATCACTGGAATTAGAAACATTGCTTTAAATGTAGAAGCCTATGAATACAAGTAAAATATAATTTATATTAACACTTGCTTTTTTCACTGGTAGCAAAATCAAGAAAATGCATCAGTACGTTTTAATTTCACTTCTAAAGAATACATTTTGCTATAAACAAAATTATAGAGTATTATTCCATTCACATAGCAAAAAAAGTAAATATGTCTCAGAATTTATGTTACCCACAGGCCAGATGTTACTATAGTAGTTAGTTGAATATTCTTTCTAATAAATCTTCTCTTTATGTTAGCATATTTTGATGTTTTTAACCTTTAAGGTTGATTTTTTTTTTCTTTTTTTTTCTGAGATGGAGTCTGGCTCTGTCACTCAGGCTGGAGTGCAGTGGTGCGATCTTGGCTCACTGCAACCTCCACCTCCAGGGTTCAAGTGATTCTCGTGCCTCAGCCTCCTGAGTAGCTGGGATTACAGGTATCCGCCACCATGCCCAGCTAATTTTTGTATTTTTAGTAGAGATGGGGTTTCACCATCTTGTCCAGGCTGGTCTTGAACTCCTGACCTCAGATGATCCACCCGCCTCGGCCTCCCAAAGTGCTGGGATTACAGGCATGAGCCACCACACCTGGCCTAACGCAGGAAAAAAAAAACCCTATATATATATATATATATATATATATATATATATATATATATATATATATATATATGTGTACATCTAATATATATATATGTACATCTAATATATATATATATTTTTTTGAGAAGCTTTAGGTTAACAGAAAAAATAATAGCAGAAAAGGCAGAGAGCGCCCATATATCCCCTCACCATCCCCCAAAGAACCTCCTGTTGTCAACATCTTACATTTAGTGTGGCACATTTGTTATAATTGATGAGCCAATATTCACATATTATTGTTCACTAATGTCCATAGTTTCCATCAGATTTCACTCTGCATTTTGTACATTCTGTGAGATTTGATAAATGTGTAACAAAATGTGCCCACTAGTACTGTAGTGTAGTTGGAATCATATGGGATGTCGCCTTCACGGGCTGGTTTCTTTCACATAGCAATATGCATTTAATGTTTCTCTGTGTCATTTCATGGCTAAATAGTTCATTTCTTCTTATCATTGAATAATATTCTATTGTTTGGATGTATCACAGCCACAGTTTATTTATTCACCTATCAAAGGACACCTTGGTTGCTTGCAAGGATTAGCAATTATTAATAAGCTGGTAATGCTAATTTTCCAATGAGCTGACTCAGTGCTTTTAAAACTCTGGGATGGCATTCCTGATTTCCAGGATCTGTTATTCAACCAATTTTTTCAACTCAAAACCAAATTTGGACTATTTTAATTTAAAGTTTATTACATATGTAGGCATGACAGATTAAAAAATATATTTTAACCAGTGAAGATATCGCAAAAACAAAACTAAAATACTGAAAAACCCACAAACAAGAACAATAGTTTTCAAGTCTTCAACTGCTCGAGCAATTATAATATCATGAGTTAGCAGAAAACAATCCTATGAAATCTAAACTGAGTCATCTAATTTTTGGTTAATTAAAAAGAGTCTCTTAAATATTGATTTCTCAATATAACAGCAATTTATTCTGTTCTCTGTTTCTTTTGGAGGGAATTCAAATAGACATAAACAGTTATTGTTTATGTCAAAAATTTACTAAATACCTTGTGTTTAGGATTTCAGGATTAATAATAGTATTATTACTTAGACCCAGTTCTTCACAAAGCTATCACTTAAAATTGATATCCTTTATTTCAAGAATTATGTTACACAATTTCAAGCTCTAAAAATATAAAAGCCTAATGGGCAAGGCTTAAACAGTAGGAAAGTTACAAGTTAGTTTACAAAAGTGCTCATGCTGGATTTTCCATCCCCTAAAACACATTTTGTATATTTATTTCCCCAAGGTTATTCAGACCTACACTGTCCCAACAGGAAGGCTATTATAAAGATATCAAAAACATATCTTACTGATCTCTAGATAACCAAAGTAAGTAAATTAAATTAAGAAACAAATTGTGCTTAAGTTTAATAAAACCTGATATACAAGGCAAGATAGACTATACCATCATCCTTCCTCTCTGAGGATTCTGCTTCACTACAAACTGAATTCTTCACAGGTTAAATTTAAGTATCAAAATAATAAGTACTTATTCTTGCCCTAGCAACTAAATAGGATGTAATGCAATTTTCTAGGACATTGGACTCATTTAAATTTAAATGATAAATGACTTTTTATTTTATTAAAATCTGCTTTTATGGGAAAAGAAATAGTTCAGTGAGATTACTAATATATCATATAGTAGTATACCATAAAAATAACTTAAATTATATGTTAAAAATGAAGACAAACTTCTGTCATCATTGTAAGAATCTAGTTGATCATTGGAAGCCACTGTTCGGCCTTTTCTTTCTTCTCAACATTTTTCTATCTTTTAGCACATATATGAGAGAGGAAGAAGGGCTTTGGCTTGATCGTTAGGAGACCTGTCTAGGCAGGGAGACATCAAAGAATAGCCAAGTTGAGCTTCACTGAGCCCACCCCTGAAGTTGTGCTTTCACTGAGGCCCCAAGATCTCCTGTTAGCTGTGGTAAATGAAGCTGGCTGCAGCTGAGTAGCTTGGGAAGCAAAGGTAGAGAGCAAATCAAGATTCGCTAATAAGGAAGGTAGCAGAGGTCGCGTGGAAGAGAAGAAGAAAATTCATAATTAAAAATGAGCTGCTCAAATTAGGACCCAAATTATTATTTTTAAAATGTAATTTTCTTTGTGTCTAACAATTTGCAATTTTTCATAGCATAAGCACATTCATTAATATGAGTCATTCACAACAAGATTTAGCTGTCTTTTATGTAAGATTATATGTGTGTGTATATATATGATGAAGGTTTATACACACACACACACACACACGGCATGATTTGCTCACAAGTTAACGTTTTAATAATTCAATATGAAATGTAATTGTATAAGATGCTATTTTAAATCATTTTCTTTTTTATTCTATGCTGTCCTTTATTTTGCCATATCTTATCCATTTTCCAAATGAACATAGTTCTCTTTAACACAGATTCTATGCTTAGCAGTGATTAATTTCCCAGCTTTGTGTTTCAACTTCTGATTAGTTGTGAGGCACCTCACAAATATTGCCTGTTAACTCCACAGAATGACAGTTTATATATATAGCCATTTCGTATCTTTGATGAAAGTTAGGTGATTGCTCTTCTATCCATCCCTTTCTCTCTCTCTCTTTTCTACCCTTGCCTTCTCTCTCCCCAGTTACCTCCTTGACAATCTCCTTATATTTTCTAACTCATATCTTTCAAATGATGCCATGTCACAATTGTCATCTTGGGCCAAGTAATTCTTTATTGTACGTGGGGTGCTCTGTGCATTATAGGATGTTTAGCAGCATCTGTGGCCTTGCCCTACTTGATACCAGTAGCGCACATTCTCAGTACAGACAACCAAAAATGTATCCAGATATTGTCAAATGTCCCTTAGTGGGGGAAGGGGGGCCAAAATCACCCCCAGGTTGAGAAGAACTGCTTTAGGGTTTGGTGTCACTTGCAGAACCAATGTTAGAAGAATGTGTTGGCCATCCTGGAGAAGGCAAAACTTGGGGCAGACATAGCTTTGGTGTCCAGTTGTTATACTTCTTACTTAGAACTTGCAGATGAAGGTTCCTTTTAATGCTTGGACAATGAGAGTGGTTATGGACATAAGGACTGGTTTGCAATCAATGCAGTCAGTGTCCTCCCGTTTCTTACTTTAGGTAGAAAATGTCAGAAAGGGTATACTCGTCTTTCTGATCATCCTCTGGAAAGAGAAATTGATCCTCTGAAAAGCAGACACTATGAAGAAAGAAGCGGTATTGTCTTGCTATGTTTTCCTTCCTTTCCATCCTTCTGGCATCTTTCTATACCACACAGTTACTCAGCACAATTCTGAGGCCACCAAAGCATCCTGATGCATCTTTCATTCTGAGAATGTTATGCATTTTCATCAAGACCCATTAGACTACCTTGGACTTGAGAAAACTTTTGTGGCAATGTTTACATCCAAGAAGTCTTGTTAAATATGTAGTAGAGAGTGCCGGAATACTTAATTTACCAATTTAACCTCTTGAGTCACTTTCTGGGGTATTTCTATTTCACTATATTTTGGAGATTATATATTTACACTTTGCTGCTAAGAAAAATCTTTATATTAGGTCCTCTGTGAAGGAAAGACAGATAATTTCCCATACTTCCTAGCTTGTATGAGAAATTCTTTTCCATCTATTTTAAATATTCTTGTATAAATCAATGGGAGATGTGCGTATGGCTCACAGGAACTAATACATCCCATACAGTGAAATCTGGACAAAAATAGTATTTGTTTTAAGATTGTAAAAACCAAACGTTCTCATTTAATTTAAGGAATGGTAATGCAGACTTTCTACAGTTTAACATTCAATGTCTGTGCTTGTAATTTATATTCATAAATATATATAATTGTATGTGTGTTCAGAGATTGTGAAAATAGTATAGTTATGCTTAATAAAGTCACATAGAAAATTCAGTGTGCCTGTATGCCTGGCAAGTATTACAGTTTTGGAGTGATTTCTCTCAGAATGAAATGGAATATTTCCCCCTGCCACTAATTTGAAATCGAGAAGAAAAAACAATTTAATTAGTTATACTATTGCTAGGAGACACTTCGAGACATATGAGTATTACTTGAAAAACAGAATACTAATTAAAACAACTGAAGAATAAATTCATGTCCACAAAATTAATAACCTGCCATTTTTCCTATTTTAATATAGCACTGCTGATATAAGAACTTTATATGCAGCAGGTGAAAATGTTATAAACAAGTTCCCTTTGCAGTTGGAAACCCCTGTATAGTGGCTTTTATTAATGAATGGTGTTGTATCAGCTATCATATCATGACTTCCAGAGGACAGGTAAACAATTATAAAGTTGTACAGTTTTTTTCTTTAAAGTTAAAAATATATGTTTTCTCAATCTTTCCTGGCAACAGTGATCTGAATGACTCTTGAATTTTCCACTGAATGCATCTGACTTTCTCCATCAAAGAATTTCATAGCTAGAGGTGTAAATCATTATTTCATATCACTCCCTTCACTAGAAGATACAAATTTCAGTCTCTGTGTATAAAGTGCTGACATTTATTTGCAGAGATTTATATTCATTTAAAAGAATGTAACTGTCAACATCTGAAAATCATTTTGACTGTATACCTGGCTTGAGATTCTGTATTTTTTTTAACTAAAAAACTCATGGCAAGCTAAGAAATCTTGCATTTGTCAGGATGAATACCTTATTCTGTCCCCATTTGCTTCTGAAGTCATGGTTGAATTTTTAAAGGTTACATTTGTGTGTGTGTGTGTGTATGTATGTATGTATGGAATGCCAGTGGAAATAAAAATGAAATAGGCAAAAATGAAATTCAAGATACAATGATTATCTTTTTGAAGCAAATACCAAATTCACTTTTTCATTGGAAATGGAGTTGCAGCAAACATTAGGAATTGGTGTTTCAAAAACTATTTAAACAATGCTAATTATTTAATAACCCCATGAGTAGCAGGATTTTAGGTATGTTCTGATGATCACTATATACATTTTTAAATCAAATATAAAAATGAAGCCATTGGGTTCTTCGCAAGAAATAATAGGCCAACATCATTAATTCCAAAGACTGCATATAATAAGCAGCACAGCTGAAGTTTCAGCAAATAATATCTAATTAATAACTTGTATTAAGATAAGAGCTTATAAAGTTATTTTTTTCTTCTAATTTGATGAATCCCATCAGTGTTGTTATATTTTTCAAATACTTCTATTTCAACCCTAATATTGGCCGGCATTCAAGAGGCATCTGGAAGAGAGAATGGAAATCTCTTCATAAAAAATATATATATATAAAGATTGTGTTGGTGATGTCGTTAGTGGTGGGGCTTGGGGTAGATTACACTGAATTTGGGATGGAGGAGACTGATGGAGCAACGCCAAAGAATTTTTTCTTGGGATGCTTAGAATCACTATTTAGAAAACAATGAGAAGGGAAGAGACCTTCCCATTAATAGTACACACCTTACAATATGCACATTTTAAAGGTTACATATAGTAATTTGCTTTCAATCACAAATATTTTTCAACTTTTCATGTATAAAAATTGTTTTTTTAATAACATAAATTGGACAAATTAAGAACTAGCTTTTTAAAAAAACAGCAAAAAATAGAATACAATAGAAAGAAGAGAGAAAGAAATAGAGACAGAAAGAAAAAGAAAGAAGGGAGGGAGGAAGGAAGGAAGGAAGGAGGAAGGAAAGGAGGAAGGAATGAAGGAAGGGAGGGAAGGAGGGAGGGAGGCAGGGAGGGAAAGACAAAAGGAGAAAAGATTGGGATGATCCATTCCAGAACATGCTATTTATGCCTCAAATTATATCAACATAAAATAAACTGATTGGCTATTCAGAAACAGAGGTCTTCATAAGAAAGTTATAGTTATTTTTAAATGACAGTAGATACATATCAGTAAAAAGAGAAAAACTGATAAACTAATATTTCCATGAGATTTTCTTAGGTAACATAATTTATTTTAATATTTCATCCTAAATTGATTAATTGTTGGTAACATTTATTGTAACATTTTTCCAAGTGTACCATTACAAATAAACCAAAATGGGATAGGTACATTATTAGATATCATATGAGAAACATATTACAGTTTTATAATTTTGTAATAAAATTATTTTATGTTTTATGAAAACTAAGGGATTTCCCAAATATATGTAGTAACCAGTTGGCATTACATTCTAGATAAAGAAATGACTTTTTAAAAAAATACGAAGGCATGCTGGATGATGTAGAAATGCTCTAACACCTGAAAAATTTTGGAGGAAAAGGAAAATTGTTTTTTAAATTTCTCATCATTGCATCCACTTCAGAACTTTAAGATTATTATCATCACAAACCAATATGGACGTGACATACCACACAACAATAATTAAATTTAAAGAAAATTTTTAACTGTTGGTTTAATTTATTTGATCAAATATGCTCTTGTTATTTTATGCCAGTGCTGTTTTTATAGTGTATTTAAAAGATTAATTGTCCTACAGTAACATTTATTTAAACACTGGAGTGCTAATTGCATTTTACATTCCATAACATCTTAATGGTTGGTCTGGCCATGACATGCTGATTGAAATTTAAATAAAATAGTGGAAAAAAATAGCATACTCTATTTAAAACAATGGAAGTTGAGAACACTCTATAGATTAACTGGCTTGATAAGTATCTTTGGCATTAAATTTGCAAACACAATATAGAGAAATTGAATCATTATGTGCCATGATTAGTCTTTTTCTAGAAAAATATCACTAGATAAAATTGAGAAAACTAGTGATAAGAGGAGCAATTAATATATTATTCTTTAAACATTTATAATTGATATATTTTATATATTCATATTCATTTATTGATTTGTACCTATTACATGTTGTATGTAATACATTATAGACATGTATATTAAATGTTGTATATTAAATATTATATGATATATATTTTATTTGTATACATTATATGAAATACATTTATTATATAGATATATATGTATAATAGATAGATATATAATAAAACAATTATATATAAATATAATGAAATATAATTTTATATATACTTATTGTATCTCATGTATTTACTTATAACAAAATATCCAACAATTCTTTTTTGGAAATCTACCACCAACTACATGGCAGGCTATGTGATTGCGTAGAAGATATCTAGGAGAAGAAAAAGGGCACACATCCTGTAACCATAAGCTCACAGACTGGTGACCAAAAGCGATTTGCAATGAGTGATGCTAGTAAAGTATAACGCATTTGTTAATAGAGAATGGGCATGATTTGATTTGATCAGCACTAGCTGGCAGGGATCCTGTCTCTTGACAATCCGGTAACAACGACCATTCCCTGAGAGCGTACTTTATGCTGAAGTTGTGGTAAAGAGTTTTTTATTTCAAAATTAACAAGTAAAAGATACTTGGGGAGATATTATTATTGTTCTTATTTAATATATGTGATAATTGAAGTTAAGAATCCATATAACTTCCCCAACGACACAGAAAAATTAATTGGTAATGTTCCAATTTTAACCTCAGAATGACAATCCAAGCTCTTAATCATGGTATCAGTAA
This sequence comes from Pongo abelii, assembly GCF_028885655.2. Taxonomy (NCBI): domain Eukaryota; kingdom Metazoa; phylum Chordata; class Mammalia; order Primates; family Hominidae; genus Pongo; species Pongo abelii. Next base: position 110,706,956 of record NC_071999.2, on the reverse strand, counting down.
TTTCTTATAGTTAAAATTTCTGAGTTTATCTCTAAAAGGATGTATCAGACTTCCTCATTCCATTTTTGTTTCCCAGTAAGTTCAGGTCTTCTGCATTTATATTATTTACTTAATGAATGTAAGCCTCAATTGTTGATGAAAACATTACACTGTGCTGGCCGGGCAGGGTGGTTCACGCCTGTAATCCCAGCACTTTGGGAGGCCGAGGCAGGTGGATCACCTGAGGTCAGGATTTCGAGATCAGCTGGGACAACATGGTGAAACCCCCTGTCTACTAAAAATACAAAAATTAGCCAAGCGTGATGGTGGGCACCAGTAATTCCAGCTACTTGGAAGACTGAGGAGGGAGAATCGCTTGAACCTGGGAGGCAGAGGTTGCAGTGAGCCAAGGTCGTGCCACTGTACTCCAACCTGGGTGCAACAGAGCAAGACTCTATCAAAAAAAACATAAAACAAAAAAAAAGAAAAGAAGAGAAAGAAAAGAAAGAAGAAAGAAAGAAAGAAAGAGAAAGACATATATATATATATGTATTACACTGTGTAAATGTCTTATCTCAGATTGATAGAGGATAGCAATCTTCCCTAAGCTCCTAAGAACATCATAAAAATCCTGTGCATTTGCTTTTTTACATTTTAATCTATTTTGTCATCCTTCCATCCATGTCAATTTTTTCCTCCAAACACTCAAATTGTAGCTTGCCAATATCTTTGTCTTTCAATATATTAACACTACAGGGCATATTAGTATTATAATGTGAACTCAGGATTAAGAAATTTATGATCTACTAAGAAAAAATTATATATTATATAAATATACAAACATGAACTCACACATATGTACATATATACATATGTACACATAATTATAAATGTGTGTATATACATTTATTTATAAAAATTAAAATGCTGGTGCCCTTGACAGGTAGACACATGCACATAATAAAGAAAAAGGACCACTTTAAGGAGAACTACAAACCACTACTCAAGGAAATTAGACAGGACAAAAACAAATGGAAAAACATTGCATGTTCATTCATAGGAAGAATCAATATTGTGAAAATGGCCATACTGCCCAAAGTAATTTATAGATTCAGTGTCATCCCCATCAAGCTACCATTAACTTTCTTCACAGAATTAGAAAAAAACTACTTTAAATTTCATATGGAATCAAAGAAGAGCCCATATAGCCAAGAAAATCCTAAGCAAAAAGAACAAAGCTGGAGGCATCACGCTACCTGACTTCAAACTATACTACAAGGCTACAGTAACCAAAACAGCATGGTACTGGTACAAAAACAGATATATAGACCAATGGAACAGAACAGAGACTTCAGAAATAATGCCACACATCTGCAATCATCTGATCTTTGACAAACCTGACAAAAACAAGCAATGGGGAAAGGATTCCTTATTTAATAAATTGTGTTGGGAAAACTGGCTGGCCATATGCAGAAAACTGAACCTGGACCCCTTCCTTACACCTTATACAAAAATTAACTCAAGATAGATTAAAGACTTAAACCTGAGACCTAAAACCATAAAAACCCTAGAAGAAAACCTAGGCAATACCATTCAGGACATAGGCATGGGCAAAGACTTCAGTACTAAAATACCAAAAGCAACGGTAACAAAAGCCACAATTAACAACTGGGATCTAATTAAACTAAAGAGCTTCTGCACAAAGAAATTATCATCAGAGTGAACAGGTAACCTACAGAATGGCAGAAAAATTTTGCAATTTTCCAATCTGACAAAGGGCTAATATCTAGAATCTACATGAAACTTAGATAAATTTACAAGAAAAAAAACAAACAAACCCATCAAAAAGTAGGTAAAGTATATGAATAGACACTTCTCAAAAGAAAATATTTATGTGGCCAAAAAACATATGAAAAAAAGCTCATCATCACTGTTCATTAGAGAAATGCAAATCAAAACCACAATGAGATACCATCTCAAGCCAGTTAGAATGGCGATCATCAACAAGTCAGGAAACAACAGATGCTGGAGAGGATGTGGAGAACCAGGAACGCTTTTACTCTGTTGGTGGGAGTGTAAATTAGTTCAAACATTGTGGAAGACAGTTTGGTGATTCCTCAAAGATCTAGAACCAGGAATTCCATTTGACCCAGCAATCCCATTGCTGGGTATATACTCAAAGGATTATAAATCATTCTACTATAAAGACACACTCACACATATGTTTATTCCAGCACTGTTCACAATAGCAAGACTTGGAACCAACACAAATACCCATCAATGATAGACTGGATAAAGAAACTGTGGCACATATACAACATGGAATACTATGCAGCCATGAAAAAGGATGAGTTCATGTCCTTTGCAGGGACACGAAGGAAGCTGGAAACCATCATTCTCAGCAAACTAACACAGGAACAGAAAACCAAACATCGCATGTTCTCACTCATAAATGGGAGCTGAACAATGAGAACACATGGACACAGGAAGGGGAACATCATACACCGGGACCTGTTGGGGGGTGGGGGGCAAGGGGAGGGATAGCATTAGGAGAAATATCTAATGTGGAAGACGGGTTGATGGGTGCAGCAAACCACCATGGCACGTGTATACCTATGTAATAAACCTGCACATTCTGCACATGTATCCCAGAACTTAAAGCATAATAATAATAAAAATAAATAAATGAAAAAGAAAAAAGAAAAAAATTAAATCCAACTAGTGCATGTGTATGACGCTGTAAAAGAATCAGGATGAAAAAAATTTTGATGGGCCAATATTGAGTGGAGGTTTATTGAGGCATATTCAACAGTGCAGGAAAATGCAGAAGTAAGTAATGGCATAGTGTTGAGGGAATTTTAAAAAATGATTTAAAAAGACAAGGTGAAAAATAGTAAATGGAGAAAGTGTGAGACTCCTAAAAACTCAATCCTGGCTTATTTCACAAAAAGTACTGGTATTGTGACAGACATGGGATAATCTGGAAGGTGCTGAAAAGGTTTGGAGAAAATAATATATATTTGATTTTGACCCAAGTTGAAATTAAGTTGAAGAAAAGTAGATATTTGTGCTTGAGAGAACCTACATGCAAGGGCTAAATATTTATGATGCACTTACACTGATCTCATTTAAGGCCACTGAAATGTATAGGAATGCTGAACAAATTAGATTAAGCAAGGTAATCAAAAGAACATCCTTGGGAAGAAACTCAAGAAGTAAAAGAGAAAATATTGCCAGAAGGGAATATGCAGTCAAAATTCTGGATATTTAAGTAATTCATTATCATAGAAGCTGGGGAGGAAAGCATTTTAAGAAGGAAATGATGGTCAATAGTGGTACTCGCAGATTGACCTTGAAGGATAAGAGTAATGGGAAAAAGGAAACACAAAATGTTTCAATCAGGAGGTCATCGGTAATGTTTGAGGATAATTTGGCTAGAACGGTGGGCCAAATGCCAGACCAAAAGTGGTTATTTAGTATTTATAAGGCTAATAAGAGCAAAATTTAATTTTTAATTAGTAAATTTATTTAATGCATATTTTCAATAATTTTGTATGTGATTTTTTCTTTGAAAATTATTCTCTAAGAGAAAAAGGATTGTATCTTTCTGATTTAATTTTGTGGTGTCTCTAACAACACCTTGAGCTCTTTGGTGTTATAAATAATCACAATGAATAACATTGGAGAAAATTAATATATTTTGAGAAATTCTCCTGGAATTACATTGCTGTCTATACTATGGATTTAGGGTTCAAACCCCAGCTGTTTGGCAACTGCCAAAGCCTACCAGCTATGAGTTAGGGCTTAGAATTTGCATTGCAAATAACCACCTGGTAATGATAGTTACCATTCGCCACTGCTTACACATTACACATAATGGATTGTTTTAGGAAGGCCAAGTATTCAACAGGCAGGCAGCTAAAACTGTGTCTGAATTTTTGTGCCAAGAGGAAAACGTGCCCATGTTTTTAACATAATTTTAAATTATGGAAATCGTTCTTCCACCACATTGTTTAAAGGTTTGGCTTGTTTTTTTGTTAACCTTAAACCTTTTCAAGAAATTTTCAAACTGCCTCCTAAATCTCTTGAGTAAGAAATCAAGCTTTTTATCATCGTTCCAGCTAGGATTTTCTTTCTAATCATCCCCTTGCCAAAGAGTCCAAATGTAATTAATTTCCCCTGAAAATGTCTTTCTCTGCCTTCCCCATCATGTTTAACTCTGGAATGATTAACACATGCCAATTATGGAAGTTCTTCCCAAATGAACCTTTGGATGCATTTTAAAATAAATAAGAATTACTGCTCTTCTTGGTAAAAACAAATACACCGCTTCCACATCCTTCACTAATCTACAAGAGTCTGTTTATTAAGGAGAATAATGAAGCCAATCTGGAGGACCATATGAAACAAACTGATCTATCTGAGTGCCCATTTCATATTTCTATTATGTCTATGAGCTTAAACGTGAAAAAAAAATCTTGAGCTTTAATGTCTCGGGATTTTACTGACAAAACTGAGTAGCTGAGTGCTCTTTGGAATCATTGATTTAAAACAACATCAATAATGACTGAAAAAGTCTAATCCGAAATATTACCTTTCTTGATGCCCATATCAAAGATCTTTTTCCTATTACATTTAACATCTTTAGAGTAATTAAAAGCACTAAGCCACTTGGTCACATGTATGGTAATTCTGAAGAAGCCTCAAGGCAGGATCAGCATGCTATTTTCTAAAATATAATATTCTTCCATAGATTTACACTAAGGATATTACTCAAGATTCTGTCATATATGATTTCTCTAGTACATTTAGGCAAATTTTATTCATAAAGATGATAAACTCAGTGTGTCAAACAATACCACTGAGGAATAGAGGAGATTTCCAGAATTCAACTTTATTATCATCTGCCTGTTGGCAGGACAGAAAATAAAATATAAGAGCAATTATGGTTTATTTATGATAATATCAAATGATTTGAATAAAAACAATTAGATATTGATTAGCAGAATGGATTAGAAAAACAAAGTTAACCAGTGTTGTTTAAAAACTTAAAACTTCAATCACTTACATCTGCACCATGTTCTCTAATTTTATTTTAATGCAATTCCTAAAGACCTGAAGAACCAAACTGAGAACTAAGAAATTTACTTTAATATAAAAATGCTATTTGCTCTATAACAAAATCTTGATTTACATAAATTTAATTTGTAGAGCTATTATTACATTTTATACAGATCAGCAATTAGGAGGCTTATAGAGCATTTAAATAATTGGTTTTACTAATTTTTGTTTTTCTAAAAAAATTTATTAGAATATTTTAGTTATGGTAAGATAAAAATGTACTGATTAATTTTACAAATATGTATTAAGAAGCTTCTTTATATAGACACTTTAGCAAATCTTAGAGTAGTTAGGGGAGAAGGCAACACACGCACACACACAAACAAGATGTAGTAAGAGCTACGCTATAAAACATTATGGGAACATAGAAAAAGGAAAATATTCCTTTTGATAAACCAAACATCTGTGGTTTCTGTGCACTTTTCAACAACACTTGCTTAAAGATCCCTTTCTCACCATTGGTTTTCTTCAGTTCAGTTGACCTCAGCTACCCTGTTCATTCCCACAGGGTTCTGCCAGGGAATCAAAAATCAAAAGAGCAACCACAGGCATATGAGATATCTTAGTCTGTTTGTACTGCTGAAACAAAATACCTGAGATTGGGTAATTTGTAAACAACAGGAACTTGTTTTTTACAGTTCTGCAGGCTGGGCAGTCCAAAATCAAGGGGCCAACAGGTTTGGTGTTTGGTGAAGCTCCAGTCTTTTATTCAAGATGGCACCATAAATGCTGCTTTTTCTTGAGAGGACAAGTGCTGTATCCTCACATTGTAGAAGAGCAGAAAAGACCAAACTCATTCCCTCAAGCCCTTTTATCAGGGCACAAATCCTATGCCTGAGAGTTCTAACCTCATGATGTAATCATCTCCTAAAGCCTCCACCTCTAAATACAATCACATTGGGCACTAAGTTTCAACATACAAATTCTGAGGGACTCAATCAGACCAGAGCATGAGGCAACCCCAAGCTTAGTAACTCCTCTAAGTTGCTACTAAACAAAAGAAACAGATAACATTACTGAAGACCAGAAGCTATAGTCACTAAGCACAAGATGAAAGATGAAATCACAGCAGACCTGACTGTGAGACCTGTGAGAGGACACTAGGGCAAGTACAAAAGGGTAGAAATTCTTGTTTTCTCTTCTTTCCCTACTCCAATTTTTCAACAGTGCTTCCCATTAACTAAATTCCCCCAGCAATCTGAAGGCAAGGGCAAAGGAGGTGCAAATGGGGGCATGGGCAAGGAATCAATAAATGGAGCCTAAACGGGCCAAGGCATTCCCATTTAGCCAGTGGACTTGGTTCTCCAGGAAGAATGATCTGAGATAGACTCCATTTTCTAATGATAGTACCATGTAACGGATGTTTTCTTACACTTAAATTCATTTATTTTTTACATTAAGCTCTTTATTTTGAGATCATTTTAGATTCATATGCAGTTGTAAGAAAAAGCAGACAGATCCCATGTGCCCTTTACCCAGTTTCCACCAATGATAACACCTTACAAGACTCTGATAATAGTTATTAAATGTATTTAGTAAATTTACTTTTAAATTGCATTCTCCCTTACTTTTCTCCTTGTGAACAATTCTACTTTAAATACAATGCTTTCCCAATCCTGGGCTGTCTTCTAGGACAGTTAGGAACAATTAACGAAAAGAGAAGTCTCTCAGCTCACCTGGGCCATTTTCTACTTCATTTAACCACATTTTTTTCAGGTAATCAACTCAGGGCCACTTGGTCTTCGTTTGAAGCCCATCTCTGGGCTTGGTCATAAACCTTCCAGCTTACAGTTTCTCAGATTGCAGTCATCTATTTAATACCTGCCCAAATTGATAACTTAAATGAGCTATTTATTAAACATAATATTAGCTCCTTGTAAGCAAAGGAGCTCTTTTATGTTCCACTGCACTTCCAGCTCCTAGAAACTTACCTGGTTCACAGTGAGGATTCAATAATTTTTATAAAATATTTAACCATGATATTATTCAGCCAGTAACATTCTTATTCTATATTATTCTTATCAGGATACACCTGTAGCACAGCTATTTTTAATATTATCTTTTGTAACTGAAAAAGTAGAACATTTGTACTAAATAATGCAATACAAGTAAAGTTATCACAAAACAAAATTAGTATATGATTATCAAGTTGTTTTGTTTTTGTTGCAATGTGAATAAATTACTGGCTCTGGTATTACATTTTTATACTAACTGAATCTACATAATACACTATATTGTATGTTTGCTATGAACTCATCTGAACAAAATATATACCTCCTAAATGTGTATATTTATGTTTGGATTAACGTGTATATATGTACACATACACATTAACATGTGATTTTCCTACTGATAACAAATATATATATGCTGTTTATAATATTTCACATTCTAAAAGTATGGATAATATTCATGACCAAATTATTGATATTAAATGTACACACTATAATTCTGATTTTATAAAATCATTCAGTTAATATGTACCATTTGTGATAATTTGTAAACTTCCATCTTTCTTTAATCAACTTTGACTATTGGAATTGGCATAATTTATTCTAAGGAAACCCTACAGATTTTTGGTACTAACACTTATGTTCTAGGAATATTTGCATACGTAGTCTTGGAGTAATTTTGAATTATTTTTGTCATGTTTTGCGTTAGAATTTAGTTAACATTTTCAATCTGCATCTGTAATGTGCACATAAAACTTATCTGTTGAATGTGCTTGTGTGTGAATGTATACAATGTGCCCATAATTGCATGCCATTTCAGATCTAGGCAATTCTCTTAGTTGGGCTGCTAAAATATAATACTTTTGACATGATCACAAAAAGTATATTTAAAACTTTCACATAATCACAAAAAAGTATACTTAATACTAATGATATTTTACACTAACTATCGGGAGACATGGTGAAGATCAACTTTTCTGAATATTGCCTTGGGTTACTCTTTGTAGACATTTTTTCTCCTGATCAGAGAGAAAGATACCTTAAGAGTTAGTTAGTGATTTATACGGCCATAAATTCACTCTCATTTAGACAAGTGTTCCCTTCTCCTATCCAGTTAGAAACAAGGTAATCAACCACAAAGTGACAGATTAGAGTTTTCTAAAGTCATGTTTTTTTCTGTCTGAGTACTCCTTCCTGGGTAGAACATAAATGAACCTCACTTAGGAACTGGGTCTGTTGCGTTCTCTTCACCCCATTCTATTGCCAAAAGACATACATGACATTCTATCAAACGAAATGTTTGTAGAAGACAAAGTTGAAATCTCAACGCAAATATTGATGAAGGATTTAACCTAACAGGTTCACACAGGATTGAGGTTTAACAGAAAAGTCTTAGACCAGGAAGAATGAAGCCTGGATTTTTGCCATTTCATATCTGCCATGAAGTAATGTGATCACCTCACACAAACCCCTTCTCTTTGGCCTCTCTTTACTCATCTATGAAATTACAAGTGTTCTGCAGGAGAATGTCCCAGATTTCTTTCTGTTCTAATATTTTAATATTTTATTATTATTCTTGATTAAATAGTTTTTTAACGTCTTCCCAGTGCACATAGTATATTTATTTCTCTATTGCTTATCTCACTTTAGAATGTGCTGGGATTTTTGCTTCCAAAGCTAAATCATGAGTTCATTCAGCGCAGGGGCTGGAATTTTTCCAAGAGATACAAAATTATCTCCAGAAGACGGTAGATTTTAGATAAATGTCCACTTCTAAACTGAATGTTATTCCAACAATTTAAGCAACTGCACACTATCTTTCACTTGTTGAAGGGCAAAATGATGACCAGAAAAGTGTTCTCAGTCCATGATATTTTTCATAAGCACAGAAAGAAATAGACATCTTCTAAAGACGTGTTCAAGAAAAGAGAGGGCCAAAGAAGATACACTACAGCGTTGCCACTTTTAACTATTTCATTTACATTTCTGATGTATAACAATATAATGATTACATAGTTACAGCAATAATATCTAAAATAGCATTTAGGAAAAATTCTAAATGCTTCAAAATGTGTTAAGATCAATTTAAAATGCTATCAAATTTGTATATACAAATATTGCAGTTTATTTGTTGTTTTATAACACATTTCACAGCAATTCTAAAACCATGTATTGTATATTAGGTCATGTGTTCACCGGCTTAAACAGCAAGGAGGAGTGAAAACATTCTGCTAAGTTTGGCCTCCACTCAAACCTAATGCATTTTATATGTCAAATGGATTCAATGCTTTCAAGGATAGAATGCAATCTATTTTTTGGCAAATATATGAGCTCCCAGTTTGAAGAAAAGACTATTGGAAACATTTCCATCCACAGCACTTTTTTATACTTTAAGACAATATTTCGATGAGTGAATATAAACCAATCAACCAATATAGTGTGTGATTTAAACACTCTGAAATCTATTTTATAATGAGTTAGATAAGCATTTCAGTAAAATGCATTTAGAATTTACATTCCTGTTTTTTATGATTTCTAAAAGTGTTCAGCTAGATTTGTACTAGTGCAAAGATGTTTTCTTTTCAAACGTCACCCAGTTTGACTGTGTGATTGGAGGTATAAAGTTGGTTTAATTGAGAATTTTTAAAAAATTAAATGTTGTGGTTGTTAAGAATAATCCCATTCTCCTTGCCAGAGTGATATTTAGGTCTGGACAGAAAGGCTGGCCAACCTATGCATTGAATCCTTGGCAACGGTTTAATTCAAAGGCGCCAGCTACAGATTTTCCAAGACCACTAGAGTATCTGTTGATCATGAAAGCTGAGTTCACTCCTATAATACCAAGGAGAGTATCATCTCCACAGAGCCTGGGTAACACTTTAGAACAGGGAAGTCAGAATAGGGTTTTGTGATCAAGGCACTGGTGGTTTAAACCAGTCCCTTTAATACAGGAATATGAGTAAAATGGAGCAAAGTTTATGATATAATAATTTAAGATTAGTGCACAGAGATAAGTGAAGTCCTGGAAGCAAGCCTTGATAATAAGCAATGTTTTGAGAAGTAGGCAGTTTTCTCAGTTAAGTGACCTAGGTCCTGAGAAAGCAGCTGTTTGCTCAAATGAACAAAACATTTTCTTGAGCAGAGAGCAGCTTAAGTAATCTGTCAGCAAACAATGACATTATTCACTAGTTTACAGAGTTGTATGTTCCTAGGCAAGAAATTCCTGCAATAAAGAGGGAACTCCTGTTTAGGGAAGTGGCTTCCTTTCTAAATCCTGATAGTTAGGCTACAGAAAGGCAGGACCTCTCCATACTCAAAGTGGAGTTTCTAATATTTCTTGCATTACTATTTTTTATTTGACAAAAATTGTGTATGTTTATGGTATACAACATAATGTTTTGAAATATGTATACATTGTAGGATGGCTAAATCAAGCTAAATAGAACATGTTTTATATCACATTCTTATTTTTTGTAGTAAGAATACTTAAAATTTACTCTTTTAGTAGTTTCCAAGTATACAATACATTATTATTAACTATAGTTACCATGTTGTACACTGTATCTCTTGAATTTATTCCTCTCGTCTAACTGAAATTTTGAATCGTTTTTATCCTTTCTTCATTTCCCTATTCCCTCCACTACCCAGCCCTTGGTAACCACCCTTCTAATTTTTGACAGCTGGAGAAATTCTGTCTTGCTCGGGCAGCTGAAGTTATGTGGTGGTGATGCTTCTGCACTTTTGCTATTATGAGATCAGCCTGAGGATGACAGTTACATATAGACAATGGTAGAAATGGGAGAAACACATGGAAATAGAGCTGGAGACCTGACAACATTGTAACCTAGTATGACGTGGCACTAGGCTTTTCACATATATGAACCAATCAATTCATTCTCTTGCATTGCACATTTTACATTGGGATGTCTGCAATCTGCATCTGAAATACGGTGATTGACTCAGGAACACATAAACAATTAACAAGATATATATATATATTTTTTGGTTAGGTAGAACTGAAGGAACATGGAATATTCCCTCAAAAATAATGGTTGTGAAGAATACTTGAATATATGGAAAAATCCTTTAGAATGTAATTTGAGGAAACTAAGCAATATGCAAAAGTTTTATTAATTCAACAAAGTTTGCTGAGAATATATCATGTATCTGATTCCTGCCCTCAGGATCCCACCTTATTTTTTAAAGAATATATTCATATTAGAAAAGGAAGAAGTTCAGGTGATTATTACCGGTAGTTATTTATAAAGAGTGAGCTCATGGCTGATTTTTTCTTCTTCATATTTTCATTAAAAATACTTTTTCACAATATATTAATCTTATTTATCTTTAAAAATATTGCTTTGAAAATTGTAAACAATTGCAGAAGCATTAAGATTTTGGAAAGTCATATCGTTAGCTTTAAGTTCAATCTCTATAAATCTAGGAGGCATTTAATGCCATATAAAATATAGCTGATTTAAGACACTAATTGGGGATTTTTAATTCCCAGCTCAATTATTTTATCCTTATTTGATACGGATATTAAGGAGATGGAAAAATAAAAGAAAATTTAAAGTATAGGTTCTGAAAAATCATTAAAAGTCAAACATAACACTTTATAACCCTAAAATAGGTTCATTTATAATTTGTATTGCTATGCTAGTTTATAATTTTAATTCTTGATAACTACAGAAAAGACATAATATAACAAACTTTTTAAAAACTCACAACCAAAATAATTATAAATATCACAAATATCCAATTTCTATATTCTAGATGTTATTTGTAAAATCTAGATATATGCAAACAGATATAACGAAATATAACTTAAAAATATATATTAGAAAACATTATTAAAAATTATTATACTGTACACTCAGTTTGAGGGTACTGTATATTCTGATTTTTAGCTATATATTTCATTACTCATATTGATGGCAGCCGCTGTCCATCTGGAGCAGCAGGCTGCCATGATGCCGGCTGCAATGGGGAGGTGCAACTGGGGGCTGGGCGCTCCATGGAGTGGGAAGGAGCTTGGAACAGGTGGAAGCCCTGCCCACCTCCGAATTTATTGGGTGGGAGCCTTGTGCTACCTGGGCGCAGCTGCAGCCACCGAGCCAGCCGCGAATCTGGACCCGGGCATCTCTGTGCTCTCTGGGGCTTGGGAAGTCCCCTGCACCCACAGGTGTGGAAGTGCCTGTTCTCACTGCCTGGTCTCTTCCAGATTCCCGATGCCTGCTCTGATCTTGGAGCAAATTTGAGGCTGAGCCTGGGAGCTACTGCAACCCAGCCAGATGTGCGCATGCTCGGGGAAGTGGTTACACGCCAGCCCCCTGCTGCCTTGGCACTCTCTGGGCTTTGGGCACTGAGTAGCACCAAAGGGAGGGCAATGGGTTGGGGGCTGAGGGCAGCTTGGCACTGTCCTGCAGTCGCCCCTCAGCACAAACATCCTGGGCCAGGCAGGAGGCATACATGTTCCTGGGCGAAAAGGGACAGGTTCCTGGAGAAGCCCCACCTTCAAGCCAGGGATGGCCTGATGCCTGGGGGCCGAGCTGATGGACCAGAATGGGAACTTATGGTGCTTTTTACTGGCCTGCCCATGAATGCCCATAAACCAATCAAAAGGCACTTCTTCCTCTCTGAAGCCTACAAGAACCCTGGACTCAGCCACACTCAGGGAGATGACCAGACAACCAGCCACAGAGAGGAGCTACCCACTCCGGGATCTCCTCTCTGCTGAGGGATGAACACTCATCGGGATGCCCTGCCTGCAGAGAGAAACTACCCATTGTGGGTCCCCTCTGAGCTGTTCTGTTGCTCAATGAAGCTCCTCTTTACCTTGTCCACCTTCCTTGTCCATGTACCTCATTCTTTTCTGATGCAGGATAAGAACTCGGGACCTGCCAAATGGCGGGGCTCAAAGAGCTGTAACACAAACAGGGCTGAAACACACCCCTTGCTCGCAACATTGTGGGTAACAAGAAGAAGAGAGGAGAGAAAGAGAAGAGCTGTGACTCTTCGGGGAGCCCAGACCTAGGAGCTTCCAGAGCCAGAGCTGTGACATCCTCTCTTGGGCTCTGTGGTTCCTGGCATCTCCAGGTTTCCAGGTGCTACCATGTTCCCCAGTGTCAGCCATGGAAACTGCTTGAAGTACGCCTGATCCAGCTGCAGCCTTGCAGGGAGCTGGCATCCATGCTGGCATCTGCAGGTACCCGTCCTGCCACAGCTGGCGTGCCTGGTTGTGCGCAGTGGCTGGACCCCAGGCTCGCTCACACGCCCTATGCCACCCCGCATCTGCCTCACACGCCCTGTGCCGCTCCTCGTCTGGCTCACACGCCTTATGCCACTCCGCATGGAGCTCATATGTCCTATGCCACTCCGCGCCCGGTTCACCCTTCACAGGAGTGAAATTCAAGCTGGTAGCGGGAGGTAAGCACAGCCTGCCAGGCTGAGTGGGCAGAATAAGCCCAGTGGGCCTGAGTAAACACTCGGGCAAAGGTGCCACTGGCCACAGAGGTTTCTGGCTGGTGAAGCGACACCAGCAATATTTTTGAAAGTTTTATTATATTATGAATATTTTTCTTTGAATAACTTAAACTATAAAATTACTAAATTTATCTTTGGTCTCTAACTGAAGGTCCACTTTTTTTTTTCAGAACTAGCTTTTTGGGTATTTTTTTTTTTGAGAATTAGTTTTCAAATTAAAGTTGCTTTGCATTAATGAAGTTTACTTAAAATCTCCAATTTCAGAAGTGAAAATTAAAATCCACTTATTTTGGCAAGATTATAAAAAACAATATCGTAATGCTAATGATAGAGGCTATATTTTTAAATGTACATATAGCTTGAAAAATTAGAAAGTAACTTGATTTTACAGATATATGTATATTACATATATCCCATTATATATATTACATATATATTACACAGATTACATATATCCCAGTAGAAGAAAAGGTCAATATCTCTATCACCCATATAAAATTTTAAATGATTTCACTTCCTTCTTGGTTGCATATCAATTTTCAGGGAGCAAATACAATTTTATGACAGGTGGCCTTATCCCTGTCAGTAAGTGATGTGTCTTTGAGCTGTGCATCAATGTGAAATATATTCTTATTCTTATATTTTTACAGGAACAGAATACCACATCTTTATTAAGTGTCAAGTGTTTATCTTACAAGATTTAGAGTTCATAAAAATGTAGAAGAAATGTGTCACAACAATTGTTTTAACATCATGTAAGTTTATATTTTAGGAAAATTAGTAATACACTAAAATGTGTTATCCAATAGCATTTTAGCATTTAAAAAACTGCTTACTAAAGTTTTTATTATCCATGTGGCATTATAGAAACAAAACAATATATTTTACTTTGTACAGAAAATAATTTTGGAAATATTCTAATGCATGCTTAGTATATTTAAATTCATGCATTTGCCAAAAAAGAAATGATACTAAATGTGGCATTTACATAGCATGTCACTCTTTTCCATGCCATTTTGTTTTAGGGAAACAAAACAATTGCTCCATTATTCATGCATTTGATTCTATATTCAAGTTCATGTTGGGTAGTCTCGATTTTACCAATATGCCAGTCAACATAAGTATAAATGCCAACCTTTACAGGTTCTATGCAAATTCTATGTGGACAAACATCAGAAAAGTTTAATCAGATTTTGTTTAAAAAGTATAGACAAAGTTAAACTATTAGAAATCTCACTTTTGATCTTAAAAATAAACGAAACATATGTTCCTCAAAAAATTAAAAATAGAAATACCATATGATTCAGCAATCCCACTTCTGGGTAAATATCCAGAGAAAGTGAAATCCATACTTCTAAGAGTAATTTCCAACCCCCTGTTCATTGCAGCATTATTCACAGTAATCAAGATGTGGAAACAGTAAGTGTCCATCAACAGAGGAATAGATAAAGAAAATGTGAATGGAATGGAATATTATTAAGCCAAGCAAGAAGGAATGTTTGCCATTTGCAACAATATGGATAAACCTGGATAACATTTTGCTACGTGAAACAAACTAAATCCAAAAAGACAAATATTGTATAATGTTACTTGTACGTGGAATCTAAAGAAGTTGAAGTCATAGCAGTAGAAAACAGAACGCTGGTTTCTGGGGGCTGGTAGTTTGAAGAGAATCAGCTGATAGCAATTGCTCCTTTGAAAATTCGAAGTTGTCTCTAGACCTGTAGTCATACCCAGGTTATTGTTAGTTCTTAAGAATCCTTTATGAATTTTAACTCTTTTTTAACTTAAAATAAACCATCTGAAATTCTTGGATTTGTTGGCAAAGGCATTATTGGCTTATTTGTTAAAATTAAATAATAACTGAAGCATTCAGGTTATATTTTTCTTTATAAAATGTATTCCTTGTGAGCATTTCTTAAAATTGATATATGTATTTTCTTTAGAATTACAGATTCTGTTTACCTCCCAAAATTAATTAGATGTTGTGAAATACTGCTAGATGGACATCCTCTGTCATAAATGAAAGTAAAGTATTAAATTGTATCTAATTTTTAAGAGTACAGAAAATATTGTCTTTGTTTCCATATTGATTTAATACTCAAGTGACTTTGATAGGTAGCAAATATACAATGGAAAAAAATAAGAAGCAACCATCTCTGTAAATCTACTTTTTCAGTATTTTTTTTCCCATTAGTCTTATCAACTAACTTTAAAAGATAACTGGAGAAACTTCTAGTTCCAAAATGTCAATAGAGGTAGGCTTCCCCCCTCCACCGACAAAGAAAATCAAAAGCAAATATACAGCACTGAGATTATCACTAGAAATATCCCAGAACTCAAATATGAAGATAAGACAGCTCCCTGGGCCACACAGAAGTGAAAAACTCCCAGCAGCTGGTAAGACTATTGAACTTCCACATCTGTGATGTCCCTCCCCCATTCTGCCCTGCACAAAGAAGACAGAAAATTGTTCTCTAACTCACTGGTTCTAAAACTGGAAAAAGCGAGGTTGAGGTGGACAACCAGCATCCCCATCATCTTGAAATCTGAGGCAGGAGACATGTCTCTGTTTTAAATCACCGAAAGCATCACATGTTCCCCAAAGGAGAAATAACCCTTAGGATGGGGAGAGAACAAGAGGGGAGGTGGGACAACCATCCTCAGGACTGGAAGCGCTGTACTGTAACTCAACCAAAGAAAACACAAAATCAGAGTGACCATCTGTGGTACCACACAGAAGGAGGTTTGTCCCACAAGTCCCCTGGGCGTGCCTTTCCACACTGCTGGGATATCCCTGTAGGAATGTCCTGCATTTGGGAAGGTGATAGGGTTTTGATTTGTGTCTCCGACCAAATTTCATAGCTAATTGTAATTTCCCATGTTAGATGGAGGAAGGGCCAAGTGGGAAGTGATTGGATCATGGGGGAGGATTTCTCTTTTGCTGTTGTAGTGATAGTGGCTTCTCACAAGATCTGGATTTTTAAAAGTGTGTAGCACCTCCCCCTTCACTCTCTTGCTCTTGCTCTAGACATGTAAGACGTGGCCACTTCCCCTTCGTCTTTGGCCATAATTGTAAGTTTCCCCAGGCCTCCCAGCCATGATTCCTGTACAGCCTGTGGAACAATGAGACAATTAAACCTCTTTCCTTTATAAATTACCTGGTCTCAGGTACTTACTTTTTGCCAATACTTTCAATGGCAGAAACCACCATTACGTTTGCACCAATCTAATATCTATAGCAATGTGAGAGTAGGCTAATACAGAAAGACAATGCTTTAATCCTTTACTGGATCCGAAGTGAACCTAGGTTTAAGGTGCTATCTGGAGCAAAAAGGTGGCAGTGACCTAGCCATAAATAACCTCTAAGCAAATATATCCAGTAAAAATCAAAAGAAGTCAGGCAGAGAGGACAAGAATAAATCAGTAATTTTTGAATGCAAAGACATAGACATATATCCAGAAGAAACAACAGCAAACACGGAAGCTCTCTGATCAAGAATTCTAAATTTATTAGAGAAATTTACCAGAGAGATTAAAATAATAATTTTAAGAAAAAAGAAATCTTAGAACTGAGAAACAGATTTGCTGAACTGAAAATATTATTAAAGGGTCTCAAAAGAATCTCTCAAGCAAAGGAAAGAATCAGTGAGCTTGAAGACAGGCTGTCACTGTCAGAAAAGAAAAAAATGAACTAAAAGCAAAGAAAATTGCCTACAAGATATAGAAAACTACCGTAAGAGACTAAATCTAAGAATTATTGGTATTCAAGAGGGCATTGAGCAAGAGCAAGGAGTAGGAAGCTTATCCAAAGAAACAGTAACAAAAACATTTCCCAAACCTTAGGAACATTAAATATAGGAAGGTCAGAGAACACCAAACAGTTTTGATCCAGATAAGACTACCCCAAGACATATAATAATCAAATTCTTAAAGGTCAAGGACAGAGAGAGAATTCTAAAAGCAGTAAGAAAAAAGAAGCAAAAACATAAAGGAGCTCCAACTTGTCTATCAGCAGACTTCTCAATGGAAACCACATAGTCCTGGAGGGAATAAAATGACACGTTCAAAGTGCTGAAAGGAAAAAAAATATATATATATATATATATATATATATATATGTGTGTGTGTGTGTGTGTGTGTGTGTGTGTGCTGTCATCCAAGAATACTGTAGTCAGCAAAGTTATCTTTTGAATGTGTAGGAGAGATAAAATTCTTTCCTGGAGAGACTTCAAACACCAGGTCCATCTCATTAGAAATGCTAAATATCTTCAACCTGAAAGAAAAAAACACTAACATGCAATAAATAAATAAATAAATGTATAAAATTCAGTGGCAAAGTTAAGTTTATGGACAGACCCAGAAAACTAAGAAGACTTTAATACTGTATTTGTGGTATGCAATTGACATAATTACCAGATGCTGGGAAGCATAGTGAGGGCAGGGGAGAGGATGGTTAATGGTTACATAAATTTGAAAGAATGAATACTATGTTGTATTTGATAGTATGACAGGGTGACTGTACTCACTAATAGTTTAATTGTACATTTTAAAATAGCTTAAAAATTATAATTGGATTGTTCGTAACACAAAGGGTGAATGCTTGAGATGATGGAAAACATAAATATTTGGACTGTTTGTATATTTGTTGGTACTAATTACTAGTTTAGTAATCTCTTGCCCTGTGGTAGTCCCAATTCTAAAAGCTTGATATGTATAAACTCCTTTAAACATCATCAATTCCTATTATTTTTTGTTTCATTTTTTATTGTTTTTATGATAAAAACTATCCCCATATTACAGATGAGAAACATTGAAGCCAAGAGAGATATTAAACAACACACCAAAATTAGGCAGCCCAGGAAGTGGCAGATCCAGGATGCGATCCCAGACAATACTGCCTGGTGTTCATGTTCTTCTCTCGTAGGCCCTCCACAAGCATCCAGTAATTCTAATAGTTAATAAGACCAAGATGTCTTCTTGTTGCTGTAACAAATTACCCAAAGCTTGGTGGCTTAAAGCAACAAAAATTTGTTCTTGTTCAGATCTGGAAGTCAGAGGTATAAAATTGCTTGGCAGGGCTGTGTTCCTTCTGGATTCCCTAAGGGATAATTTATTTGTTTTCCTTTTTCAGTTTCCAAGGGCTGCCCACTTTCCCTGGCTCATGGCCCTGCATCACTCCAACCTCTGCTTCTCTTGTCATGTTTGTCATGATTCTGCTGCTTCTTTCTAAGGACACTTGTGATTACATTGAACCCACACAGATAATCCAGGATCATCTCTCCATCTCAATACCCTTTTCTTAATCACATCTCTAAAATCTCTTTAGCCATATAAAATAAAATACTCCTATAAAGTAACATATGTTGGAATTAGAATTTGGACACCTTAAGTAGCGGGTAGTATTCTGCTATGATAGCACTGAGTAGTAATTTATCAATCCATAATCTAGATATGTAAATATATTAAATGAAATGGACTCAAATTAACTAACCATGGTTTATTTTGACAAATCAGGCAGGCAAATCCTTACCCAAATAAGAAAAATTGCATACTTGAAATAAAATGTGGATATATTCTATTTATTTATGACTATCAAAAGGAAAAGACAAGCCACAGACATTTATTGAGAGCCTACCATATGAGTAAGACACCACAGAAACTCATATTTGAGTGAAAAGAGCATACTATGTACTACATGACTCCATAAGGAGGAGCAAATTGTCCCACATGATAGTACTGCAAGAAAAAGTCTCTACTGCCAATGACTCACAACTGAAAAATAAATAAAAATTTGATTCAGGAGAAAGTAGCATATTTGGGCAAGAATAAAGAGCTAGATATTTTGATTTTTCTGCTAGCCACTATATAATGTAAACATATTTCCTCTCTATAAAGAAAAACAATAAACAAAAGTAAAATA
The DNA here is from genome assembly GCF_028885655.2 of Pongo abelii. Taxonomy (NCBI): domain Eukaryota; kingdom Metazoa; phylum Chordata; class Mammalia; order Primates; family Hominidae; genus Pongo; species Pongo abelii. Next base: position 110,687,495 of record NC_071999.2, on the reverse strand, counting down.
ACTCTCTTACTTAAATTAGAGCAAGACATTATTTTTTTTTCATCTCTGGAGAGTGAAAGTAACTGATAGTACTCTTTACCTAAACCACCAGTTGATCTTGAAATTTAAACACTAATCATTGAAAGCTGAAAGATTAGGAAGAGGAATGGTATGTCAATAGGCACTCAAAATAAATAAACATATTACTTCAATTATTTTGAAATGCTGTACAAAATTCCATGTACTGACATAGATTTGTTGAGATTTGGCCTGTTCTATTTCTTATTTTTCTTTCATAACACTAAGTTGACTGATTGATCATTAAGTTGCTTTACGAAACAATTTTTTGTTAGTTTTCCATGCCTTCTGCAATATCGTGTTTATGAGTAGTTAGTCACTTACACCCTCTACTTCCCCAAACTCCATTTGTGGCTTTGGCAGAGGCCTGATGATGGTGTTTTCACTGCAATCCACTTAAGGCAAAGATGTTTCTATCCCTTGATACCTAGAGTGATTATCTATCCCAATTTCTCTGGACTAGTCAAATTTTACACTTGTTTTGACATAATCCTGTACTGGTTTATTCATTAAATTATAGGAATACACTATTTAGATCCCCTGTATCTCAAGCCAGCAAGAAAACTGTATTTTCTCATCCACACTGCCTCTCAAAATTATTTTTTCTCATATGAAATTCTCTAAATCGTTGACATCTATAACATGCAGCCATTATGCCTTCCCCATTGCCATCACTCACAGCCCTACTTCCCTTGTCTTTTTAATCTTGATGAAAAGTCCTCATCATCCACTTCTTTGCCCGTGCCAGAAAACTAGAGGCATCCAAGATTTCTCTTCCCTCCACAACCCACCATCCGATTCTTAGCCAAGGCCATTGTTATACTTTCAATATAAATGTATATAACAAATCCATCTTTTTCTCTTCTCCCCCTTCCAAAAGCCAAGCCTAAGCCAACAATATGTCATGTTTAGAAAATTAAAAGACCATGTTTCTTTTCCTTAACTCTGTTCTTGCTACGTTCTGTTCTTCTCATTGTATCAGTAAAGGACTTCCCTTTTAATTAATGTTTACATACAACTAATGTTTATAGAGACGCAAATGACAAGGGTGTAAGTAACATTTTTTTTTCGTGTAATAGTCTAGACATAAGACAGCTAACAAGAAATGGTTTGCAGAATCCAGATATGTAGAAGGATTCTACCTATCTAGGGATCTACCATCCCTATCATGCTCTCATCAATATGCTCTATGATGATTCACCAACATGTCTATAATCCAAACAAAGGTAAAGAGGAAATGGAGAGAAGAGGACTACCTTTTGTTTTCAGAACACAACCCAGCTCATTGGCAAGGTCTCATTCAATGGCCGTGTATCACTTTAAGAAAGCTGGAAAATAGAATCTTAGTGGCCACTCAAAAAACAAGAGCTCCATTACCAGGGAAAAAAAAAATAATGGATAGAGAACAAACACTTCCTGTACTGTAATGGAAGTCAAATCAAATTGGTTCTTTGGTTAGAAATCTTTTGTTTATTACAGTTTATTGCATTTGGTAGGGTGGGGAAAAATCAAATTCTACCCCAAGGTAGATAAAGAACTTGGCATAGCTCTTCAAACACATTTCTTGCCATTGCTTCTTCACGCAGTGTATCCCCCAAGCACACAGTGCTCTTTCCCACCTCAGAGTAGGTGTATTTGCTCTTCCCTTTATCCAGACTCTATCAGGATCTTCCCATAGCTCCTCATCTTCATGTGGGCCTCAACTTAAATATCTTCCTCAGAGATACACCTTCTTTGACTACTGCACCAAAATATCTCTCCCATTTTTTCCTAACACAAACCACTTAGAAAAATCTTCATAACAGTTAGCACAACCTTTAATATTTTAATGTACTCGTCCATTTGTTTGTTATTTCTCTAAAGTTCTGCAGATTCTATGAAGTTTCTTGTTTGCTTACCTTCCTTCTGTCTGCACTCCAGTTACTGGAAGGAAATCATGTACTAGAAACTCAATAAATATTTGTTAAATAAATGTTGAAAGAAAAAATTAAATGATCAAAAATACAGGAGGCTTGCATACAATATGATAATTTAAGAAATAAATGTTTCCCAGAATCATAAAAAGCTGTGATGTAACACTTTGCTTTTGTTAAAACACCTTTTCTATAATAAATCAGATTGTAAAATATGATATACTTTCAAAAAATATGTTTGCTTAGCCTACCTCTTATCAACAAAGGAGTATGATAATTAATTTAATTTTTTCTTGAAATTGAAGCCCATTCTTTCAAAGAAATATAAAATATTATTATATTTACTAATGAAAAGAGTTAGCATAGAGATATTTATAAGCATTGGCTTACATTATTAGTATCATTAAATTGGTGATACTTAATAGAGGTTCCTTTTAAAAGAAATTTTTATTCAATTTTTTAAATAAAGAAAACAAGATATTTCTTTAGCTTATATAACTGGCCTTTTTGTTACCGTTCATTACCAAAAAAATAGTTTTATTCATTGTAAACCTTTAAATCTCAATGCTGTAGGTACATACTTATCTGGCAAGATGTCTACCTATTTCCTGAATGATCTTTCTAAACTAATGCCTTGATGATTCTCTGTAGAGCACTCTGACATACCTAAAGTGGTAGAATCTATTCTACTCTCATTTTTCTCCATGAAGTTCACTCTAATGTTAATGAATTACATTCACATGGTTTGTGCCCTTGGCCTCTTTGTAACTACTACTAGGGAAAGCTATTGTTGGCTTGTTCAGAGAATGATCAGGGAGAACCTCCCGTTGTACTGAGAAAACGGTTCTATCCACAGTCCAGGTCTTGCTTTTCAGCCTTCACTTCCTGCCACCCTTTATCCTCTTCCAAAGTGGGTTTCTTGCAAGAAAAAACATTGTACAGCCTTTTGCTAATATCCTCATCCATCAGCTGGATACATGTCCAAAGCCCAATTATTGGTCAAGTTAAAATTCTTCCATGCAGAACTCCTGAGTCCAATTCTAACGAAAGTATGTGGCTGGGCATGTTTCTGTATCCCTCGTATTTGCAGGCATCTGAATGTTTTATGATTGATTCACGGCCAATGTAACCACATTTCCTGAAGCATCTCCATGTGACTCCCTAGCATAATTCCACCAGCCAGCCTTGTAGTCTTATTTCTAGTAAGCATTTAAGAATATTTTTATACATGTAAAGGAAAAAATAAAGAACATAGAGAATTGCAATTGTTAAATAAAATGTAAAGAGTAATTTTTTTAACTAGAAATAAACTCATAATGAAACAAGTTTGTTGAAGTTTTGTGGGGGATCATACCATAATGGCAGATAATTCTGCCAAAACTTATTAATTTCCACTTAAAAATGCTATGATTAAAATTAACTACCAACTTTAAATATTTTGGACATCTATTTTGTTCACTTTGTTTTTAGTTTAGATTCTGCCATTTGGATAATTTTATAACAGCATAAATGTTAATATGCTTCTCTCAAATTTAGTTTTTTGTTCTGAAAAATGAAGATATTGGGATGAAAAGATCATTTTTAAATGAACTGATTCAATAAATAAATCTACAATACAACCTTATTAAATACAGGAGATGTGATGAAAAAGCAGATATTTAAAACTAATAAAATTATTTTAGCATACTTTATTTTAGAAAAGAGAAGCTAGGGGTCTGCTTCCTCAACTGCCTATCCTGCTCACCTAGGTGAGGACTTTCTGAAGAAAACCCAATGCTCTGAGCAGCTCCATGACAAGATGGCAGACAAGCACTACTGACAATCAATCTCTCCTCCTCAGTATCAAGGCCGTGCTACGATAACCACAGTATAAAGGCAATAAATAATAATAGTTCTAAAAGGAGAAATAATATTTCTATGCAAAAATACATTAGAATTGGCTGAAAGACAGGATGCCAATGACAGCATCCACTAAAGATGAGCAGAGGAAACTGTAACCCTATGTAGCATATCTAACTCTGAGTTGTTTTAAGGGAGGCGGAAAAGTTCCAAGCTTAAAGTTGAAAAGTACAAAGGAGCAACCCCTAACAGAACAGAAATGTTCAGACTTCTTTTAATTTATGTGGAATACAGAGAGACAAACTGCTTAAGAAAATCGTAACAGAAAATTAATTTGGCATGATTTTTAAACAATTTAATGTTAAACAATACTTTTTAGATACTATGTTTTTCTCCCCGGTTACAGAATATGAAACTTCTCTCTGAGGAATACACAAAGGAAGATCAAAACTAACTGGTTTCTAGGTTACCTTCATTGCTGGAGAACAATGGGCAATAGTCAGCTAATTTCTTTTTCTTCATATGAGAAGAAATAAAAAGTGTATATAAATTTCTCTTTGAAATTTTCCCCTTTCTCTTTAGTTTCCTTAATGACAGTATATTTATTTTCTATTGCTGTGCAACAAATTACCCTAAAACTGTTTTAAAGAAATGAAGACTTATTGTCTAACTGTCTGTGGGTCAGAAATGTGGCACAGCTTTCTGCACATCTCTCTGTAACACAAGGTATCTGGCATGGTTGCAGTTAATCTGTCTGGGCTGTGGTCTCCTATGAGGTCTCCACTGGGGGAGGTACCACTTTCAGCTTCACCAGTGTGATTATTGGTAGGATCCTGTTGTTTAAGGACTGTTCAGTTGAGGACCTCAGTTTCTCTCAGGCTGTTGGCTAGAGGCACTCCACAGTTCCTTACCATGTAGGTCTCTCCAAAGGCAGCTTCCTTCAGAGTGGATGAGGGAGAGGGTGAGAGAAAGCACCTGATCCAGAAGTCATCATCTTTTTGTAACCTAATCTCAAAATGACAGCACAAGCCTTCTGATGTATTCTTTCCATTAGCAGTTAGTTACTAAGCGCAGTTCATATCATCTCAACTGAGATTACACAAGGATGTGAATACCTAGAGATGGAACTCTTTAGAGATCAACTTAAAAGTTGCCTACTATAGGCTGGGTGTGGTGGCTTATGCCTGAAATTTCAGCACTTTGGTAGGCCAAGGCAGGTGGATCACCTGAAGTCAGCAGTTCGAGACCAGCCTAGCCAACATGGTGAAACCTCAGCCCAACTAAATACAAAAAATTAGCCAGGCACGGTGACACATGCCTGTATTCCCAGCTACTTGGGAGGCTGAGGCAGAAGAATCCCTTGAACTCGGGAGGCAGAGGTTGCAATGAGCTGAGACCATGCCGTGGCACTACAGACTGGGCAACAAGAGTGAAAACTCTGTCTCAAAAAACAAAAAAATAAACAAATAAATAAAGATTCCCTACTACAATTTGTAATTTACCCCTCAATAGAAACCTAAGCTCTTCAGACTGATTCAAATGGTATGATGTCTAATATCTCTTCTCATTTAGTGTCCTCCTATAATTATTTGAAAATATGTTCTAGTTTATAAAGGAAAAATAACTAATGGATACAAGGCTTAATACTTGTATGATAAAATAATCTGAAAAACACACCCCCATGACTGAAGTTTACCTGTGAAACCCATCTGCACATGTACCCCTGAACTTAAATGTTAAAAAATTAAATAAAGTCAGAGTTCTAGTTAAAGACAGACAAACAAGCCAAACAAAAAGATGTATTTTTAAAGTGAGGACAAATAAGATAGCATTATCTTTTGTTTTATACAGTGATTTTTAAAAACATTTATTAAATGCCTAATAGCCAGGAGAGACTTAAGACAGCTGGGATACTAAGGTAAATTAGATGTAGTAATTGCTCTGGAAAAGTTACACATTCCATATGCATAAAAATGTACTCAGAATATCTATGCACTGTGATGCTGATGAAGGTATTTGGCACAAAAATTCAGGTAAGCATTTATAGAACATTTTAATATAAAAATGTGATAAGTCAAAATATCAAGTTTAGATATGTTACCATATGTAAAAGTTATATTATTGACATATTTTACTAATTCTGTACTATATATTTATAATTTATTTTACTTAACTATAAGCATGATTTTGGCAGTAGCTTATTTAAACTCTCAGAGAGGTTTCAGTAAATTAACAAATAAGTGAAACAAACTATCAATTCGGCTAAATAATTGGTCAAGAAGTCAATTCTGTCAAGAAATATATTTGACTGAACTGGCTTGTGCTTGATGAAGTTAATTTTTCAATTTATTCAATCCTTTTAAAGCAATTTTGTGTGTGCCCTAACAGCTTTAGTCCGCTGATGAATTCCGTTTACAATCTGAAGTAACTAACCCAAATGGAACTCTCTTTGATACTATTGCCTTAAATTCAGAAAAATCAGTGGTGTTCAAATAAGAAATAATAAACATTGCAACATGTTTTTGAAGCATGAGGAAGAATAATTTAAGCGTCTAAACGCCCAGGTACAAACAATTATGCCTGAAATTGGTTAATTACAACTCAGAGATAAGTGGAAACTGTCCAACTGCAACTGGAACTACTCAATTGACTGCACAATTATCCAATTGCACCAATAATTATTGACTGCTATAATTTTTCCTTCTAAAATAAATTCAATACCAATACATGTATTTCCAAACTCAAGTACACATCATTACACTTTTAAAATTTGGTTCAAAGCATTGCTAGTTCCTATCTTGAGGATTTTCTTGAAATCTAAAATTATGTTTAAGATGTAATTAATGATAATTGATAGACTCATATCAGCATAATCAATTCTCTTCAACTATTTATTATTTACTGAATAAATTTATAGATTAATTTTAGGTAAAAGAAGACCTCCAAAATTTAATCAAACACAGAACATTAATTTTTATTCAGTGAACCAAAGGCATGCTGACACCAATTAAACAGGGAATTTTGAAAATGTAAGTTATTCATATGTCTATTGTCACACAAGTTTGATCATGCAGATTTGAGTTACAAGATGATGCTGTAGCATTGAGTTATTCAGGAATAAAAGAAAAAAATCCAACTTTGATTTATTGTTTTCACATAGTAGCCACTCAGTAAATAGTTAATATATGTAATTAATTTGAACTAATTTCCCAAAGATGAGAATGAATAGATAATAATTTAAATTTAATGACTTCACAAATTATCGACTTCAGAACCATACTTTGATATTGAGTACAGCTCTATTTTCCATTCCATCTCCACCATTTTTTTTCCTCCAAGCATTTTGGGTATAATATTTAGAATCTAAAGAATAAAGCATCTTAAGGAGGGATTGTTGTTAATTGCAAAGTTTATAAGAGATACCTGTCAAGGAAAGAAAGAGGGAGGGAAAGAAAGAGGGAGGGAAAGAGAGAGGGAGGAAGGATTGAAGGAAGGAAGCAAGGAAGAAAGAAAAGTCAGTTTTTCAAAGATAGCTAAAAGAAATATTTTAAAGTGAGCATCATAGATTTTAGTTTGTTTGTACAATAGTAATTTATGATGTCTATCAAAATGTATTCCATCCCAGGAAAATATTGAAGAAAATATCCCATTATTGCCTACTAATCTCTACTTTTGAATTTTGTAATCAAACAAATTTTAGCTTTATTTTAATCATTTATTCACAAATATGCTTTTAGTGAAGATGCAGATGTCTGCTATGCCATTATTTATTTGTGGAAGGCACCTGTGGTATTGGAAAGAGCAGGTGCCAGAGTTCTAACATAATCAGTTGCTCACTTTAAATCTGAAAACTTGCATTAGCTACTTAACTCCTCTAGCTCTGATTCTCTAATCTGTGAATTAATGACGTTGTCCCTGCTGTGGGTTGAATTGTGTTCTCCCCAGATTTACATGCTGATGTCTTATCCCTCAGTACTCCAGAATATCACCTTCTTTGGAAAGAGGGCCTTTTAGATATATTTAGTTAAGATGAGCTTATACTAGACTCAGGTGGATCTACTAGTCCAATATGATGGCGTCCTTATAAAAGAAGAAATTTGGATACGGATATGCATGTAGGGAGGAAAACATATGAAAATGAAGGTAGAAATAGGAGTTATGCAGTAGAAACCAAGGAACGCCAAAGATTGCCTGCCAGCACCAGAAACTGGGAGGGAAGCTGGGGAGTTCTTCCTCACCCCCCTCAGAAGAACCAGAACTGCCGACACCTCTGATCTTGAACCTCCAGTGACCAGAACTGTGAGACAACATGTTGGTTAAATCAGTCAGGCTGCAGGACTCTGTTATGGCACCCCTAGAAGACTAAGAGTGCCTTTAACCTATAGCTCTATCATTCCAAGAATTTGATTTTCTGTTCCCTCGTCCTGGAGAAGCAGCAAGTATATTCCAGGCTAAGAAGCAAGAGTCCATCGAAAACGGTAAACACTTGGGGATATTTGATTTCTCCATCTTCAAATACCAATTTCAGAAAAGTCCTCTTGCCTATTTATTCAGCAAAAGGGAAAAGAAATTTTATGAAATTCTTGGTAATGAAGAGTCTATTTGAATAGAAGACATTTCTATGGCTCTGACCAAGTTTTGTATTGATTTCTGATACTTAATTTGCAGATAAAATTTTTTATTGCAGTAGTTAAATCTCATGAAGCCTTATACATAAAAAGAAATCTAAAAGAACATATTCTTAAAGGAATCATCTCCCAAAGCATTCCCACTGTCTTTTTTCTTCTTTGATCCTGACACACTAATGCTCTTGTTTACCTATCAGCTTCACTTTATCTCTGAAAAAAAGGAATTATGTGTGGAAATGTTGCTTAATTTTATTTCTGAAAAAAGGAATGTTGTATAAAAATGTTGCTTAGTTCACTGATGCCCTAACAGTAAGAAGAATCAAGTGTTGTTTTAAATTAAATTTGAAATACATGGTCAAAAATCATAACAAAACAGAACTCTTCAATTTCTCAATTCAAAACCAGTAATTCATATTATGTAAGAAAAATCATCCTTGGAAGATGAAAATTCTGAGATTTGAATGTATTTGGAATGTAGGATGTTTCATATCATAGATATAGTAGACACCCATTTGATTTAAGTTGCTAGATTTATTTGTCATAGTTATATTTTATTTCTTAATAATTTGGTTTGGTTCAGTTCCATGGTTTATGTAATGTAATATTTAAATTCAAGTTGCCGCAACATTCTGTTTTTCATTGTTATACTCTGTCATTGAAAAGCTAAATGAGAACAAATTGGATATTTCACCACTGGGCATAACAGTGGTTCCGGCTACAGGGTATGCTCTCAGATCACGACACACAGGTACAGGTTCAGCGTCCCTAATCCAAATATCTGAAGTCTAAAGTGCTCCAAAAACTTCTTGAGCAGCCGGGCACGGTGGCTCACGCCTGTAATCCCAGCACTTTGGGAGGCTGAGGTGGGCGGATCACGAGGTTAGGAGATGGAGACCATTCTGGATAACACAGTCAAACCCAGTCTCTACAAAAATACAAAAAAATTAGCCAGGCGTGTTGGCGGTGCCTGTAGTCCCAGCTACTCGGGAGGCTGAGGCATGAATGGTGTGAACCTGGGAGGCGGAGCTTGCAGTGAGCTGAGGTCACGCCACTGCACTCCAGCCTGGGCAACAGAGCGAGACTCCGTCTCAAAAAAAAAAAAAACTTCTTGAGGACCAACAGTGCGACAAGTGAAAAGTCCCACCCCTGACATAATGTGACAAGTCACAGTCAAAACACAGTCAAACTTTGTTTTATGCACACAATTATTTAAGATATCCAATAAAACTACCTTCAAACTGTATGAATAAGGTCTATATGAACATAAATGAATTCTGTGTTTAGACTTGGGTTCCAGCCCCAAGATTTCTCATTACGTATAGGAAAATATTCCAAAATCTGAAAAAATCAAAAATCTGAAACCTTTCTTTCTGGTCCCAAGCATTTTGGAAAAGGGAAACTCAATCTGTGCTCACTTCGTGAGAAAAGAACACAGAATAAACCAAACTGATCATAGAACATAAAAGAAGGAAAATCTTCTGTTCTTTCTGGGGAATATTATTTCAAAGCTGCCACTTGATCATATATTGCCACAAATTGTTGCCAGTTTAGTTTTGGCCATCAAGAACACATTAGCTCTATCCATCGCTGGGAGAAAACTGTCAACAGTATTGATTACAAAGATTTTCATGCCAACACTGAACTCTGAATATGACAAAAAAAAAAGCCTTAAAGCCTGAAGTTCCACAGCTTCGCTGCAGTCGTCTGAAGTTGCTTTCAAAAATGACATGAATTTGCTAATTCTATTTGTGTATTTCAATACATATTTGTTGACCCCCGTTGCAACTGAGTCTGAATATGATTAAAGAAGTTATTTAAATTATACATCAAATAGCCAAAATGAATTCACATACCCAATTTTGACTAAATATATATGCATTTCCTTATTACTGAAAATAGATGTAGTTTAAACCTGTGAGCAACTATTCCAATGGGTACAAAATGCTTACAATCTTTCACAAAATATCCTAAATTGAAAACCTACAAGAGGAGAGGCCACATACCTAATATGGAGATGTTCATTGCACTGTGATATAGCCTGCTTTGAGTTAAATGCTTAAGGATGGTAAATGCTAAAACCATTATTAGGAAAACATTGGAGAAAAATCTTATAGCAGTTGGATTCATCTTTAATATTTTACATATAAACATGTTATACCAGAAAAAACACACAAAAAGTTATAGTACAGCTGCTTAATGTACTGCATATGATTCTTAAAAATAATTATTAGCTATTATAAAATCATTCCTTCATTAGCACAATATATAACACAATACTGGTAGAGAAAACACGAAAATTGTGTAATATAAACAAAAATTAGAAAAGTTGAATTGTCATGGTTTATTGGAGGTATTTACATATTTTTAGGAATGAAGATACTTTACAATTTGTGCAATAGTGACACGCAAAAAATGCTAGTTTAAAACTCCACCTTAATTTATGGTTTATTTATTCAGTTAGCAAATATTTATATTCCATGTGTTTTGTCAGCCCTGTATTAGGTATTGGGACATATTAGTTAAAAGGCAGATTTCTTTACTCAGATAGCCCCAGGCCTAGTAAACAATGTATACACAGGATGCTATGAGAGCTTATCCCAGTTAGTGGGACTCTGGAGAAGTTTTTCAGATGAGGTAATATAAGCAAATAATTTTAAAGCATTCTTATGTTTCGTGTGTTTCTTGCTTTATTAAATTATGAGTTAATTCTTGTTTGGATCTTATAGTTTGATTCAATTAAAACACTTCTAGTTAAAAATCAATAAAAATTTATGTGCTGAAGATGTTTTTCTCCCCTTCATACTATTATTCTAAAATATCCATCACTGTGAACTACAGACATCTAGCCATTCTTTACGCTGTTAATGATAACAGGAAGGGGATACAATGATAAGTGAAGGGGATACAAAATGTTATAGCACTTCATAGCGAAACTTGGAAATGACTTTGAGACATGTACTATTTTATCAAATAGCAAAACCATATGCAACAGCAATAGCATTAAGTGAAACATAAATAGTAGCAATAATAAAAAGCTGCAAGAATTCAATTTGTATGTAACTTGAGTGCTCAGGAAAGGATATAGAATTTAAATGATGATATCATAATGAGAATTAAACAAGTAAAGAAGACTGTAGAGACATTTCTGTGGATGACAAGAAGGTTAACAAGATGACTTCATCAGTATTTGTGTTTTCTTATTTTGGATAGAAATAATTTTAGAGGAGGGCCAAGCAGAAGGCAGAACAGATGACAGTGTTAAATAATGAACTCTGGTGAACTTCATTTGATATATCAATATTATTTAGTCTTTCACTTTTCACTAGAGGGATTGGCTTTCTGAAAGATTTATGGTACATTTAAAATTATTCTTGGAAGCCCAGCATGTGAAGCAATAAAATCTTAGCAATCTTTTGAAAGTGGCAAATGAGATGCTGCTTCTCAACTTCTTTCTTCTCTCAGAGCTCTAAGGAGGGCGATTCGAACATCTCTGCCTCTAGAGACTGAAATGGACATGAAAGGGTTATGGTATGCTCCTGTGTGTGTTTGATAGGATTTGGATAAAATTCAAAGAACTGCTTAGAAAGATTATTACAGACATGGGATTAAGGTTGTATTAAAACCAAGAGATGGAAACAGGAATCCAATTAGATATTTACAAAAATCCATTAAAATATCCCGAGACTGCTGACAATAGGAAAGTGAGAAGGAAATTATGCATTCTTGATAATTTCCTAGCTTTGACAGTACCACTAAGTGGATATAGGATGAAGACTGGAAATTACGATCCATGCACATAATTTTTAAAGTAGACAGAATAGAGGAGAGCTTCACATGACCTGATATTTAGGGATAAATAACATTTCATTGAATCATCTCCTACATCTTGAAGACCAGTGATAGCAGAACTCTGTTGAAGGGAACTACATATGCTAGAAAAATTAATCTAGCAGTGATGCTTACATCAAGCTATAGAATACCTAAAAAGTATTGTTTGTTGACATAGTTGGTATATTTGTCCCTGCCCAAACCTCATGTTGAATTGTAATCTCCAGTGCTGGAGTTGGAGCCTAGTGGGAGGTGTTTCAATCGTGGGAGTGGATCCCTTTTGGCTTGGTGCTATCTTGATGATAGTGAGTTCTCACAAGGGCTATTCATTTAAAAGTGTGTGGCACCCCGCCTCCAACTCTCTCTCTCTTGCTTCTGCTTTTGTCATAGTCATATGCCTGCTCCCTCTTTGCCTTTTACCATGATTATAAGCTTCCTGAGGCCTCCCTAGAGGCTGAGCTGATGCTAGCACCATGCTTTGTGTAAAGTCTGAAGAACCCTGAACCGATTAAACCTCTTGTGTTTATGAATTATCCAATCTCAGTTATTTCTTTACAGCAATGCAAAAATGGACTAATACTGAAAATCGGTGCCATAAGTGGGATATTTCTGTAAAGATACCTGAAAATGTGAAAGTAACTTTGGAACTGGGTAATGAACAAAGTATGAAAGAATTTGGAGGGCTCTGAAGAAGACAGGAAGATGAGGGAAAGTTTGGAACTTGTTAAAGACTGGTTAAATGGTTGTGACTAACATGCGGTAGTTACATGGATAGCGAAATCAAGGCTGATGAGGTCTCAGATGTAAACAATGAATTCATTGGGTCCTAGAGCAAATGTCACCATTGTTATGCCTTGGCAAAGAACTTGGCTACATTGTGTCCATTCCCTAAGGGTCCATGGAAATTTAAACTTCATAGTGATAATTTAGATATCTGGCAGAAGAAATTTCTAAGCAGAAAAGTGTTCAAGATAAGTCCTGGCTGTTTCTAACAGCCTATGCTCACATATGGGACCAAAAAAAATGACTTAAATTTGGATATTATATTTAAACAGGAAGCAGAGCACAAAAGTTTGGAAAATTTGAAGCCTGCCCATGAGGCAGGAAAAAAAAAAAAAAAAAAAAAAGGCTTTTTCAGAGAGGAATTCAAGCAGGCTACAGAGCAACCACTTGCTAGAGAAATCTGCATAACTGAAAGGGAACCAAGTGCTAGTATCCAAAACAATGAAGAAAAGACTGAAAAGGTATTTCAGAGACCTTCACAGTAGCCCCTCTCATCATAGGCACAGAGGCTTAGGAAGAAAGGATGGTTGTGTGGGCCAGACCCAGGGCTACACTGCCCTGCACAGCCTCAGGACACTGTTCCCTATGTCCCAGCTTCTCCAGCTTCAGGCTTGGATCAAGGGACCCTAGATACAGCTGAGGCTGCTGCTTCAGACAGTTCAAGCCGTAAGCTTTACCAGCTTCCATGGGATGTTAAACTCGCAGGCACACAGAATGCAAAAGTGAAGGAAGTTTGGGTGCCTCTGCCTAGATTTCAGAGAATATATGGAAAAGCCTGGGTGTCCAGGTAGAAGCCTGTTGCTGGGATGGAGAACCTCTACTAGGGCGATGTGGAGGAGAAATGTGGGGTCAGAGGGCAATGTGGAGGAGGAATTTGGGATCAGAGCCCCACGGAGTCCCCAGTGGAGCACTACCTAGTAGAGCTGTGAGTGTGAGACAGGGGCCACCATCCTTCAGACCCCCAAATTGTAGATTCATCAGAAGTTTAAACTCTGCACCGGGAAAAGCTACAGACACTCATCTCTAGCGCACGAGAGCAGCCTTGGCAGCTGCACCCTGCAAAACCACAGGGGTAAAGCTGCCCGAGGCCTTGGGAGTCCACTCCTTGCACCAGTGTGCCCTGGATGTGGGGACATGAAGTCAAAGATTATTTTAGAGCCTTAAGATTTAATGACTACCCTGTTGGGTTTCAAACTTGCATGTGGCCTGTAGCTCCCCCTTTTTGGGTCGATTTCTCCCTTTTGAAGTGGGAATGTCTATAACCTCATTGTATCTAGGAAGTAACTAAATTTTCTTTTTTAAAATTTTACAGGCTGACAGGTGGAAGAGATTTGCCTTGTCTCAGATGAGACTTTGGACTATTGAGTTAATGCTGGAATAAAATAAGACTTTGGGACACTGTTGGGAAGGTATGATTGTATTTTGCAATGTGGGAAGGACTTGAGATTTGGGAGGGGTCATTGGTGGAATGATATAGTTTTGATATTAGTCCCCACCCAAATCTCATGATGAATTGTAATCCCCAATGCTAGAGGTGGGGCCTAGGGGGAGGTGTTTGGATCATGGGGGCAGATCCCTCATGGCTCGGTGCTGTCTTTGCGATGGTGAGTTTTTGTAACATCTGATTGTTTAAAAGTGTGTGGCACCTCCCCACTCACTCTCTCACTCTGGCTCCTGCTTTCGTTATGTGATGTGCCTGCTCCTGCTTTGTCTTTCACCATGACTGCAACCTTCCTGAGGTCTCCCTAGAGTATGAGAAGATGCAAGCACCAGTCTTTGTGTAAATCCTGCAAAATTGTGAGCTAAATAAACCTCCTTTCTTTATTAGTTACTGAGCCTCAGGTATTTCTCTATAGAAATGCAAGAATGATTTAATATATTAATGTTGCAATGAAGTAACCTGCAGTGAGGTAATATATTAATGTTGCAATGAGGAAAGTAATTGTGTGAATGTTTCAATATTTTTGATATCTGCATCAGATAGCTTTTATCTTGAATATTCTCTAAATATGAAAGTTGATGGAGGTCGGGTGTGGTGGCTCATGCCTGTAATCCCAGCACTTTGGGAGGCCAAGGTGAGAGGATCATTTGAGACCAGGAGTTCAAGTTCGAGACCAGACTGGCCAACATGGTGAAACTCTGTCTCTAAATAAAAAATAAAAAAGAAAGAAAGTTGATAGAATACAAATATACGTAGAAACAGAGTAGACATTTATATTAAAATAATTTATATGGTTATTTTACATAAGATTTAGTATTTCTTCCTTTAAATTTCTATATAAATATTACATAGCTAAACACATAAATGATAATAAGTATTTGCTGAATTCCAGAAG
This sequence comes from Pongo abelii, assembly GCF_028885655.2. Lineage (NCBI taxonomy): Eukaryota > Metazoa > Chordata > Mammalia > Primates > Hominidae > Pongo > Pongo abelii. The sequence continues at coordinate 110,672,111 of NC_071999.2, read as the reverse complement.
GCATCAGCCTGTGTAAAGATTTAGGACTATGATTTCTTATATTTAAGACAAAAGTCCTCCCAGTAAGTAATATTTATCAACAAGCCAAAAATAAATTATAAAATCATGTTAAAAATAAGGTTCCCATAAAGGCAAAATATAACTAATGAATGCTGAATTATGGACCAAATATAGAAATCACAAAGGAAGTATCAGTGAAACCACTCTACAACTTTTGAATTGCTCAGTCAGATAAAGGTTATAAAAATGGATCACAACATGGCAAAAGGAGATTTTCAAAAGATGTAATGTTTCACTTTTTTTTTTTTTTTTTTTTTGCTGTCAATCCCAGCCACTATTGAAAGGAAAGGATTTAATATGGCTACTTGAAGAAATTAAATGTGATCAAGGGAGCTGGAAAAAGGTTTAATTCCTACCAGTGAAATCTAGAGGGTGGAAGATCAGCTGAACAATCGCTTTGCAGAAAAAGCAGACTTACTCCTATATTGAAATTGGACTGAATTCCTAGAATTTCTCAGGATAAAAGATCCATTGATTTTCTTTCGAACCGGAGTAGGATACCCCACAGAACTGACACGTGGTTCCCTTGGGCTCTGTTGACATGGTTGCCTGGAAAGGGAAAGAACCAGAACAGAAAGAAGTGCAGATTGCTGCTGGATGCACAAGAACAGGGGAAGGTGGAAAACCACACGGAAAACGGAGGGTCAAGGAATTTGGATGAACACCCAGAGAGTAAGGGGAATCTCCAGGGAACCCACGAAGGTCCCTATCAGAGAACCGGCTCTATCACCTGCTAGGTCCACAGTCCGTAAAACCCACTCACAAAACTACCAGGATAGCAATATTTTTTGTTTTTCTGTGTCTTTTGCAAGTTCTAATACCAATTAAGGGCCTGAAGCCAAGGTTAGGGATTAGGGAAATAAGTAGTAGGAAGCAGAATTGAAAACCAGCTGCACCCCTTTGCCTCAAACAGAGGAGTGTCTGAAATTGATCCTGGCAGAGGAAGGGGTCTAAATCCAGTAAGGAGTCATTGTTGTTAGTTACTATGACCTAATTTTGATGAAGTCACCAAGCATTTTCTGAGTCACCAATATCGCACACGTGAATAGCAGTATGTGTATTTGATACTGAACGTGCAAAATTTGACATTAATACATGATCTAATTACTAAGCAACAGACATGATTAAAATTAAAATGTTAACATTGAAAATAGATAGGAATTAATAGTCTGGTTCTTAGTACTCAATTTTGTGACTTACATATTAAACAAAACATAAATTTTAAACTTAAAGAATCCTATCATGAATGGTAAAGGTCTACTCTTGTTTTTCAACTCCTTAAACATTTCTCAGTAGACTATATTTCAAATTAGAATTACCAGGGCTAAAGCTGATCTTCTTCATATCTAGGCACTGAGATCCAGGGAGTCTGATAGGTTAAATTTCACTAAATAGATGATTTATGTCATTCTAAAAAGCATACTATATCTGTAGGTGATTCTAACATTTAACACATAAATATTTTCATGTGTTAGATTTAGAATTCAGTTGTATTATTCATTTAATCAGTCATTTAAGAAATAGTTATTAAGTACTTAGTAAGTATAAGGCCTATTCCAGGCACTGGGTTTAAAGCAGGGAATAAAATAGACAAAATATACCCTTTCATGAGGCTTAGAATGTAGTGGGAGAAGGAGAAAGAAACAGTATAAATAAATTTTCAGGAAGTGAAACAAGCAAAGATAAATAAATCAGAATGGCTGGGCACGGTGGCTCACGCCTATAATCCCAGCATTTGGGAGGCCGAGGCAGGCAGATCATTTGAGGTCAGGAGTTTGAGACCAGCCTGGCCAACATAGTGAAACCTAGTCTCTACTAAAAATACAAAAATTAGCCAGGCATGATGGTGGGCACCTTTATTCCCAACTACTCAGGAGGCTGAGACAGGAGAAGTGCTTGAACCCAGGAGGCAGAGATTGCAGTGAGCCAAGATTGTGCCACTGCACTCCAGCCTGGGCAATAGAGTGAGACTCCATCTCAAAACAACGACAACAAAAATCAGAATAAGGAGATTTTGTATGAAAGGAAACGTAATTTTCGATTAGTTGGTCCGGGAAACCCATCTGATAGTCCCCAAGGCAGGAATAAAAGTGAACTACAGGAGAAAGAGTTGATGAATTGGTTATGGGAAACGAGTAAAAGAGAGGGTTCAGAGATGAAACCCAAATTTCTAGCTTGTTAAATCAATGCTTAATCTACTGAGAAGAAAACTGTGGGACAAGCAGGTTTGAGGAAAAAAGCAGAAACGCATTTCTGATTTGCTATGTGTGTTATGTTTATTGCATGCCCAAGAACAATCAGGGGATGTGTGTTTTGTTTTCTTTTTTGTTTTCTCTTCAAGAAACAGCAACATCATTTGAACTAATAAGTGTTAGTTTTAGTAAAAATTAAATCATTTCCTGCAAAATAATTATTCATTCCATGATTGAATGAAAAGAAATAGAAAAAAAGCATTGAAAGGAAGTTTAAAAACATGGAATAAAGTAGGCTACATATACATGTGTCATCCTCAGTTATTTAATAGGCCTTGGCTAGGGTACCTGCATGTGTTTTGGGTTTGCTGTGTGTTTGTTTGTCCTTTAAAGCATGACACAGAGCATTTCAGTAATCTACAATTTCACTCTTTTGTGGATTCCATAAAACTTAATTCACATGTGGAGGACACACTGAAAGTAATTGGTGACATAGAAACAGGGGATGATGATAATTACTCTGGCTCTACAGGAGCCAAATCCTATTAGCAGTATGACTGTGGAGGTTCGCATTAAAAGCCCTGTGTAACATGCCCATTTCCTGCCACTCAGACTGGCAATGACTGTGTTATTCCCAGCCCCCCAAGAAGCAGATGCCAAGGCAGGGTCAGATGAGCAAGAGTTTTATTAGGTGAACCTGCCTGTGTGAGGGAAAACAGGGCTGGGGGCTGAGAACTGCTGAGCCAGCGCAGTACGGGTCAGTCCTGAATGAAGAAGGAAGGGAGGCAAGGATGGTTATGTTCTGTCTAAAGATGTCTCAGCAAGGCCGTCATAAGTGCCTGAGCCAAAGTTGACCATCAGAGGAATCTGTGTTTCCCAGCAATGTTTCTGCCTTAGTGTCCTTGCAGGACTCAGTCACTGGGCAGCAGCAGCCCAAGGGAGTTATGGCCTCAGTGCAAATGGAGTAATGGATTTCCAAGCCCAGGAGCTGGGGCCCTTGACTGCTTATGTTCCTGCAGTTAGAGATTGGTGAGGTACATTCTCATGGTGGCCACATATACTATGGGGAGGAAGTGGACAGTTCAGGCTAGGTTCATTGTGGAAGTATGTGTAAAAGAGAATTAAAATGTAGACATGAAAACATTATTTTAAGAGAGGCTTGTACTGAGGATATGTAAGAGTTACTGCCTGTAGCTTGAGTGGATGGGACATTTGCAAGGAAAAGTAGCTCCTCCCATCTCATCAGAGTTTTCAGGAACTAATATGAACGAAGTGAGTGTTTTAAGTAAGCCTACTCATGAATTTTTAAAATATATTTATACTGTTTCGCATGACACCCAGGAATCCAGGCCAATTGCTACCGAGGCCTCCATAATGCAAAACCATAATCATATATAATAATAATAAGCCAATATGTAGTTTTTATATTGCCAGGTAAACCTTTAGAGAATTCACATATGTAACTTGTTTATGGGGTAACTTTTGTTATTATCGTATTTTACAAAGGAGGCAGCTGAGGCAGAGAGAGGTTACATAGCGTCTCTGTGGTCATACAGTTAAAAAATTGGAAGAGCCAGTTTTCCAAAACAGGCATTCTGAATCCAAAGACCAGAATCATAATCAATGTGGTATCTTGGTCATCTTGAGTTTTATGTCATTCAGAAATGGCTCATAGAAACCGTGTACTTAAACTCTGTCCTTTAAATGAGTGTGCATGCCATTTTGACTAAAATAAAATGAATGAGTTTTTCAATATAAAGATCTAGGATGTCATGGTAAACCATTCTCAAAATATCCAACATCAGACCTATATGAAGAACAATAGAATCACGTATGTCAATAAACATAGAAAAGAATCTTTTTTATATTAGGAAGGCTGCCTTATTGAAAGTTGGTTTGAGCCCATCATTTGGGGATAGCTTGAAACATTATCAATAATAATGTAATTTGCTGACTGTGGCGACTTCATGTCAAGGCTTTTCTGAAAGTCTGAACCATACTTTATCAGTCTGTTAACAAAATGACAATGTAAGCACTATACACATTCAGCTTCTTACATCCTGGAAAATTATAATGCTTTTTATGTCGGGCATGTTAATTAACATTGATCTTTGCTCTGAAAGTCTTACTATGTCGTAGGAAGTCTGAAGAGTGAAAGGAAGAGTCACATGAAATGTATAACAATTCATTAAGTAGCTTCTACCTTAGTAGTAAAAAATATCTAGAAATAAGGCCAATGCAAATCTTCTTAGGAAAAATAATCATCCAGTCACCGGTAATCTTGGAAAGGATGGAAACTTCAAAATTCATGAAATCAGGATTTGCCTGAATCTGTTCACTTAGTAAAAAATTCTTCCACGTACAGTATTTTTTTTTTGGTTTATCAATTGATACCCATCTATGCAACAACTCAATCCAAATAATTGCTAGAAATTGTACAGTCATGAAAATAAACCATTTCACAGCTCAAACTAGATACATGTGGAGAAATAGGATATTAGAATAAGGGTAGACCACAGTGAGGAAAACATCTTTTATTAAAAACTCAGTCCTAAATGTATACATATTATATCCCCTAAGAGTTTTTTTTTCTTTTCAGTGCAATTGCCTTTGGAAGGAATAATAATTTCATACATGAATATTATATTGATTTATTTTATTAGAAGGTTTTAAGACATTCACCTTTAAAGGCACTGAGAAATATAAATAAATGAAGTTAATCATGCCAGGCAAGTTGAGGTGGATGAGGATAATTTGCAAAGGAAACAGAAAGCCAATACGAGGAAGTCAGGATCTAGCTGAGAACCTGGGATAAAGATGGAAGTAATCAGATGTGGTGAGCAGAGACCGTTCATAAACTTAATTACATCAGATTTTTCTTTAAAAATACTCTACCATAGTTTTCTGATCTGACTAAAAATTAATAAATAACCAGAGTAGGAATGGTTCTGATGTCTGCAATATAAGCTTCCCCAGAATATAGGGTCCATGAGGAAAGCAGTCCTCTCTGTCTTATTTACTGTGATGTCTAGATTTCTGGGTCATAGAATGTATCCAATAAATGTTTGCTGAATGAATGAATACAGACATACTTTTTTGGTTTTCTTGCTCTAAGATGAAAAAGTAACAGCAATAAAAGCCCCTAAAGGGCCAGGCGCGGCAGCTCACGCCTGTAATCCCAGCACTTTGGGAGGCCGAGGTGGGCAGATCATGAGGTCAGGAGATCGAGACCATCCTGGCTAACACGGTGAAACCCCGTCTCTACTAAAAATACAAAAAATTAGCTGGGCATGGTGGCGGGCGCCTGTAGTCCCAGCTACTCGGGAGGCTGAGGCAGGAGAAGGGCGTGAACCTGGGAGGCGGAGCTTGCAGTGAGCAGAGATCGCGCCACTGCACTCCAGCCTGGGCGACAGAGCGAGACTCCGTCTCAAAAAAAAAAAAAAAGAAGTCCCTAAAAAGGCATCTCTGACTATGACAATACTGTAAACGAGAGTTAAACAATTGGTAGAACATCCTTTATAGTATCTATGTAACTCCATCTTCATTTAATATATCTTAAGTGAGAAAAAGAATATCTTCTGTTTAGATGATGTTTAGATAACAGAACAATGTTACATTCCAATGGTCTATAACAGGAATTATTATTATTATTATTATTATTATTATTATTATTATTATTATTTTGAGACGGAGTCTCTGGCTCTGTCACCCAGGCTGGAGTACAATGGTGCAGTCTTGGCTCACTGTTACCTCCGCCTCCCGGGTTCAAGAGATTCTCCTGCCTCAGCCTTCCAAGTAGCTAGGATTACAGGCATGTGACACCACACCCGGCTAATTTTGTATTTTTAGTAGAGATGGGGTTTCTCCATGTTGGTCAGGCTGGTCTCAAACTCCCAACCTCGGGTGATCCACCCGCCTTAGCCTCCCAAAGTGCTGGGATTACAGGCGTGAGCCACTGTGCCTGGCCAGGAATGATTTTTAATTCCAGAGAATGATGATCATACCACCTCATTTTTAAGGGACCTCCAGCTCCATTTGTGTTCCTGCAAAGTCCTCCATTCATATTCTTTTTTATGGCTGCATAGTATTCTATGGCATATATGTACCACATTTCTTTATCCAACCTGCCCCTGATGGGCATTTTGGTTGATTCCATGTCTTTGCTGTCTTATAGAATGCTAATAATATAGAGTGCATAAGAGCACTCCATAAGATTTTCTTTTGCCTAATGGAGTACTTTGATCCCAAATCATGGAGACATGTGTTTCATTAGGAATTTTCAGATTGACAAATAAGTACAGCGGGTCAACTTTTTCAGCAGCACTATCGGAATGATTTTTTTTTATTCCAGAGGATGCTGATGGCACTGCCTCATTTTGAAGGAACCTCAGCTTTGCCAACCCATTTTATTACCTCAACCTCTAATAGGCAGACAAAAGTATAGGCAAATTTTTCAATAAATAATAGACCTTTCCTCACCTGAACATTCAGTTGCCAGGTTTTAAGCTGCTTTGCTGCTGTTCTAGGTACTGAACTCTGGTAGCTCTTTTAAAACTCAAGGATTCTCTCTTTTTTAAAAAATTAACTTTTATTTTAAGTTCAGAATTACATATATAGGTGTGTTACAGAGGTAATCTTGTGTCATGGGGATTTGTTGTACAGATCATTTTGACACCCAGGTATTAAACCTAGTATCCATTACTTATTTTTTCCTCTCTCTCCTTCTGCCCTCCACCCCCCAATAGGCCCCAGTGTGTGTTGTTTCCCTATATGTGTCCATGTGTTCTCATCATTTAGCTCCCACTTATAAGTGAGAACATGCAGTATTTCATTTTCTGTTCCTGAATTAATTTCCTAAAAATAATGGCCTCCAGCTCCATCTATGTTCCTGCAAAGAACATGATCTCATTCTTTTTATGGCTGCATAGTATCCCATGGCATATATGTTCCACATTTTCTTTATCTAATCTACCACTGATGGGCATATAGGTTGATTCCATGCCTTTGCTGTTGTGAATGGTCCTGCAATGAACATACGGGTGTGTGTCTTTATAATAGAACAATTTATATTCCTCTGGGTATATATCCAGTAATGGGATTGTTGGGTCAAATGGCATTTCTATTGTTAAGTCTTAGAGTAATACCTACACTGTCTTCCAAAATAGTTGAAATAATTTACACTCCCACCAACAGTGTATAAGCATTCCTTTTTCTCCACACCCTTGCCAGCATCTGTTATTTTTTGACTTTTTAATAATAGCCATTGTGACTGGTATGGGGTGGTATATTATGGTGGCTTTGATTTGCATTTCTGTAATGATCAGTGATGTTGCACTTTTATCATATTATTGTTGGCCGCATGTATGTCTTCTTTTGAAAAGTTTCTGTTCATGTCCTTTGCCCACTTTTTAATGGGGTGGTTTTTTTCTTGTAAATTTAACTTCCTTATAGTTGCTGGATATTAATCCTTTGTCCAATGCATAGTTTGCAAAAATTTTCTCCAGTTCTGTAGGTTGTCTGTCCACTATGTTGATACTTTCCTTTGCTGTGCAGAAGCTGTTTAATTAGATTCCATTTGTCGATTTTTGCTTTTGTTGCAGTTGATTTTGGTGTCTTCTTCATGAAATCTTTACCTATTCCTATGTCCAGGATAGTGTTGCCCAGCTTGTCTTCCAGGGTTTTTATAACTTTGGATTTTACATTTAAATCTTTAATCCATCTTGAGCTAAATTTTTGTATATGGTGTAAGGAAGGGGTCCAATTCCAACCTTCTGCATATGGCTAGCCGGTTACCCCAGCACCATTTATTGAATAGGGAATCCTTTCCCCATTGCCTGTTTTTGTCAGGTTTGTCAAGGATCAGATAGTTGTAGGTGTGCAACCTTATTTCTGGGTTCTCTATTCTGTTCCATTAGTTTATGTGTGTGTTTTCATACCAGTACCATGTTGTTTGGTTACTGTAACCTTGTAGTATAGTTTGAAGTCAGGTAGCATGTTGCCTCCAGCTTTGTTCTTAGGATTGCTTTGGCTATTTGGGCTTTTGTTTGGTTCCATATGAATTTTAAAATAGGTTTTTCTAGTTCTTTGAAGAATGTCAATGACAGTTTAATAGAAATAGCTTTGAGTCCATAAATTGCTTTCGGCGATATAACCATTTTAATAATATTGATTCTTCCTGTCCATGAGCATGAAATGATTTTCCATTTTTTTGTGTGTCATCTCTGATTTCTTTGAGCAGTATTTTGTAGTTCCCCTTGTAGAGATCATTTACCTCCCTAGTTAGCTGCATTCCTAGGTTGTGTGTGTGTGTGTGTGTGTGTGTGTGTGGTGTGTGTCTCAATTGTAAATGGGACTGCCTTTCTGACTTGGGTTTCAGCTTGACTGTTGTTCGTGTACAGGAATTCTGGTAATTTTTGCCCATTAATTTTGCATCCTGAGACGTTGCTGAAGTTATCAGCTGAAGGAGCTTTTGGGCTGAGACTATGGGGTTTTCTAGATACGGGATTATGTTGTCTCCAAACAGGTATAGTTGAACTTCCTCTATTCCTATTTGGATGCCTTTATTTCTTTCTCTTGCCTGATTGCCCTGGCCAGGACTTCCAGTATTATGTTGATTAAGAGTAATGAGAGAGGGCATCCTTATCTTGTGCTGATTTTCATGGGGAATGCTTCCAGCTTTTGCCCATTCAGTATGATGTTGGCTGCGGGTCTGTCATAGATGACTCATTATTTTGAGGTATGTTCTTTCAATACCTAGTTTATTGAGAAATATTCAACTTACAAAAATCCTGGGGCTCCCACTATCACCCAGTGTCCAATAAACAGGGATAATTTAATTTAATCAGCAAAAAGATAGCTACTTTTGCATATAAAAGATTGTTGCGAACTCAAGAAAACACAAACTATATCTCATAGGAAATATTCATAACATACTCTTTCTTCTTTGCCCAAATCTTTGTATCTTACAACTGCTCCAAAACCTTTTCATTTCCAATTACTTTCCCAGTCCAAGTCTCAATCTCTCTCTCTCTCTCTCTCTCATTCACTCTTTTCTGTTTTCTACCATCTATTTCTCTCCATATTCTTTACCATTTTTCCCATCTAGGCCTATTCTCTTTTCCTCATCCTCCTACACCATAAATGATCCAGAATCCAGATTGGAAAAACACAACAAAGAGTACAATGAAGATGTTGCCTTTATTAATGAAACTCTCCTCTGCCTTTTGCAAAATAGTAAGAGCTAGCCTGTGCTAGGGTAGTTGTACATATATTAACTCATTTAATCATGGCAACAATTCTTCCAAGGAGGAATGGCTACTATTAGCAGCACCATCATTAAAATTGTAGAAATTTAAAAGCCAAAGCACAAGAGAAGTTGAGTGACTTGCCCAAGTAGGAATCTTGCAACTTACAGAAGTGGATTTGAGGTCGGTAGTCTGACCTCAGAAAGCACATCCAAACCCTACTCTCTCTTGCCCATTGAAAGGATAACTCTGGGCCTCTCTTGCTCACTATGGCATCCACAGCTTTTGACACCTAGAAAAAACTCAATGCAAATTTGTTGAATGAAGGCAGCATACGTATTGTTTCCTTGTTTCTGTAAGATGAAAATGATGACAGCAATGGAAATCTTCATTAAAATAATATTATAAAATCAATATACATATTTCTACATAAATAACTTATAGTAGTATAATATATATATATTTATATATGAATAATTCTTAGCTGCTGACAATGCACCATATTAAGGTTATATAATTTCAGGAAAGCCAATAAAGTCAATAAAATAAGAAAATAGAGAACGCTGGCGCTAATGATGGGAATGTTCTACCTAGATATCTTTGTTTATGTTGTTTTGTTGTTAGATGCTCTTTTTATTTTAAATTTATTTTTCCCTGGTTTTATTAAGGAAAAATTGACAAATAAAATTATATGTATTTATGGTTTATAATGTAATGTTTTGATGTATGTATATATTGTGAAATGATTAGATCACACTAATTAACATTTTCATCGTATTATATACTTATCTTTTTTGTGTGTGCTGAGAACATTTAAAATCTACTCTCTTAACATTTAGGAATGTGACAGATTAGTATTAACTGTAGTTGCCATACTGTAACAAGAGATCTCTAGAACCTATTCATCCTTTCTACTTGAAACTTCGTGCTCTTTGATTAACATGTTTCCATTTCTACTCTCCCCATCCCACCCCACAGCCCCTGGTATCCACCATTCTATTCTCTTCTTCTATGACTTCAGTTCATTTAGAGTCCACATAAAAGTGATTATCAGGAAGTATTTGTGCATCTGTACCTGGCTTATTTCACTTAACATTGTGTCCTCTAGGTAAATTCACATTGTCACAAATGGCAGGGCTTCCTTTTTTATTTTTAAAGCTAGTTAATTCTGCTGTGCTTTTGGAGTCACTGCCAAATAATCATGGCTCAGACAAATGTAAATAAGCTTTTCTAGCACATTTTCCTTTACATTTAAGTCATTAATCTATTTTGAGTTAATTTTTTTATACGGGATAAGAGAATGGTCCAATTTCATTGTTCTCCATGTCAATCTCCAGTTTTCCCACACCATTTATTGAAGAGCCTGTCTTTTCCTCTTGTGAGTTACTGATACCTTTGTCAAGGATCAACTGACAATACATGCATGGATTTATTTCTAGGCTCTCCATTCTGCCCCAGTGGTCTATATGTCTGTTTTTATGCCAGTACCATGCTGTATTGATTACTATGTCTTTGTAATATGTTTTGAAATCAGGTAATATAACATCCCCAGCTTTGTTCTTTTTGCTCGAGATTGCTTTGGCTATTTGGAGTCCTTTGTGATTCCATACAAATTTAAAACTTATCTTCTATTTCTGTGAAAAATATCATGAAAATTTTGATAGGGCTTGCATTGAATCTGTAGATCACTTTGTGTTGTATAGACATTCTAATACTATTAATTCTTCCAATCCATAGATATAGGGTATATTTCCATTTAGTTTTGTCTTCGTCATTTTTTCATCAATGTTTTATAGTTTTTATTGTAAGATCTTCCACTTTATGGGGTCAGATTTATTCCTAAGATCTTTTGTTTATGCTATTGTAAATGGGATTATTTTCTTGATTTTTTGGGGGGTAGCTCATTTTTAGTGTACAGATATGCTACTGGAAACTAATACACATTTCATTTGGAATATAATGATGCTCTTTTTCCCTTGTTTTGAAACACTAGGTAATTATTTGGTTCACAGACCAAGGTTGAGTCATAGAACCTCAACTAATACGCAGTGAATTGAACTACTTCTTTAAGAAGGCAAAGAAAATTTACGTCTGTTGGCATTCCTATTATCTCTTGTTTGCTTACTCTATTAACCACCCCTTTACACTAGAGCCTTTGTAGCAGCTTGCCCGGTGTTGACTCAACCAAAAGAAATAGTTGGATAGTTCATTCAAATGGCCACGTTGGGAATAGGGGGTGAGAAGTTGTTTGAATAAATTGTTCTTATAAGTGATGATTTGATAAGTTTAAAAAAAAAAAAAAAGAAGAAGAAAAAGATCAGCCAGACACGATGGCTCACGCCTGTAATCCCAGCACTTTGGGAGGCCGAGGCAGGTGGACTGCCTGAGCTCAGGAGTTCAAGACCTGCCTGGCCAACATAGCGAAACCCCGTCTCTACTAAAATACAAAAAATTTGCTGAGTGTGGTGGTGCATGCCTGTAATCCCAGCTACTCAGGAAGCTAAGGCAGGAGAATTGCTTGAACCCAGGAGGCGGAGGTGGCAGTGAGCAGAGATCGTGCCATTCCACTCCAGCCTGGGCAACAGCATCAGACTCCATCTCAACAACGATAACAACAACAACAAATCACATAGTCCCATGAAGACAACTTATCTGATAAAATCTTTCATATACAACAATGTGTGAAATAGTATTATAAAGCCTTTTTTAAAAATAAATTGTATTTTTAAAAAAATACAGCTAATAATGCCCAAAATAAATAAATAAAGCAATCCCAACAAAGTGGCCATTTGAATAGGGATGATATTTTCCTGCTGATATGTTTAAAACTTTGCCTCATAAATCCTATTATCCAGCTGTAGCTTCTTGAAAAATAGTAGCTAGAGAACACTTTTATGAAAACAAACTGCCAACATGGAGAGCAAGATGCAACACAACAACACAGCACGTTTCAAAGCCTAGCAATGGTATTGCTGAAGTGCTAGGACTTTTTAAGTGGGAACCAATTTAATCTTTATTAATCCCTGTCATTGTGATTGCATAATGTCTAGATTTGAATGTCTGATGTGTGACACTCTCTTTCCTCTTTCTCTGGTGATCAGAAGTGTGAAAATAAACTTCACACTTTAAAAGAAACTCTGAATTTTGAAAAATAAATAGGTATAATCATCCGAACCAAAATGGAACAAAAAATTACAGGAGAAAAAATATACACCATGTCAGAGTTACAGACATGCTCTTTTATGTTAATATATGCACTGCTATATGCCAGGACTGTGAAAATAGGCAGTGAAACAAGAAGGCAGGTGGCCAAATATGTACAGAGAGTTTGTAAAAATGTATTCACGTAGATGGTTTAGAATCTCTTTATAGAGCCTAATGAATACTTTTAAAATCGCTTCCTGGAAAGATCTGTATGGAGTCCCATTTGAAATTGCCATCAGGTGTTAATTAGTGAGGAAGGTCAAGTTTTATAATAAATAAATAAATGCAAACACAAACAGGCACGACTTGTGAAACAACCTTCCAACAAGGACTAGTTCCTGCCGTTTTCAGTGTTTTCATTTGCTAATGTGGTTAGTCGGGATCATGTCTGCGAATGTATTCTCTGCCCATAGCAGCCACACACACACACACACACACACCGCCCCCCCCAATATTTCATGGATTTTATGCTGCCCAATTTGACCAAATACCACAGTGTTTTCTTTATTCTTCTTTAAAATTCGATTCTAATCTGATCTCAGAATTCTAAACCTTATAATACCTTAGTCCACACCCAGGGTCAAGGCCGTTCAAGTGTCTCATTCTGACCTAGTTCTAGTCACAGACCCTTAAAGGACTTTGCCATTATTCCTATCATCATTTTTAAGAATTGTCTACCTTTTTAATTCATTTTTTTCTAAATGATGTTATTACTTTCTGATTTATGCATTATTCTTGATATTGAAAAAAACCATTAGTACCAGGTTTTGAGTTTATAATTGCATCTATATTTATAAGAAACAGTAATTTATTATTGTATATTTGCCTACATTCCCTAACTCAGTCTTATGTGGCTCTCTTTCATTCCTGTGTTCTGGGTTTGACCAGGCCATCTTCATCTGTCTGTACCCCTCACAATTCTTAGAATTAATGTCTTTATCCTTGTTTACTTGCTATTGTCTAAATCTTCAGATGTACTCCTAGTTGCTTCTTGATCTACGTCTATTAAAAAAGCTTGCATAAATTTTCTTCAATGTACATTTTGTTTTGTTCATTTCACATGCAAGCATGTTTATATCACAAAGAAAAGGTATTTTTACGTGAAACCAAACAGGCATTAGCTTGTGCTTTCTTAGGGAGTATTGTAATCCATGTAAATTAGAAAATAAAACTCCATGATGTTGTCTTCCTCTTGGGAGACCGAAGGAGGAGGAAGAAAGGCCGTGATAGAGTTTCAAAATATCTGTGTGGTTTCTGTGCTTCTGGAAGCTGAGACCTGCGTTGGGTGAGCCTTTGGCTTCATTAGTACCTCCGTGCATCCTTAGGCTTGCTTTGGGAGACCTGGTGCTAGAGGGAGAAGGGAACACTGCTCTCTTCTACTGTCAAGTGGATATTGTATTTCTGAGGTAAATCCGAGGGTAACAGTCAAAAGGAAGAGTTTCGGGGTTTGAGTAGGCAGGATGAGGAAGAGACATGGGTGGGCAGACCCACAAGAGAATACAGCTCACAGAAAAATTTGAGCAGTGAGAACTTTTTAGAAGTGAGTGGCTAAATGTGAATACATAATATTAGCATCTGTGTTGTTGTGTGGTTTCCCTGTTATTTTGGGTTCCTCTGAAAGCAGAGCCTGAGGCACAAACTTGAGGCAGGCAGTTTATTTAGGAAACAGTCTCCTAGAGAAAGAGGGAGGGGAATCCCCAGAAGCTGAACTGTCCCTCCAGATTGTTGGGTTAATCTTGTCGCCTCTTGGTGGAGGTTTGGAGCTCGGGCTTAGGATCCCTCATCCTTCCAGGCTGTGCCAGCACAAACTCTGCGCAGGCCCAGAACAATGCCCTCTGTCAGTCACACACGTTAGTGAAATCTCTTCCTCCTAGGCACACATGTGTTTGGCATGGTTCTTCACAGATTTAGAAATCTGGGAGGAAAAGATAAGGAAATAGGGACCTCATTCTACATCTATGTCACATTGCAGCAATAAGAATTGATGTGGGATGGGAAGTGAGATTAAGTTTTTGGGCCAGCCATGAAGTTGGACCCAAAAGTGATTGTAAGAACATATGTTCCTAAGGATTTGTGGAAATTTGGGATAGGATTTTGAAAATTCCTTTGGGATGAGGGATAGGCAAATATGTAAAATAGCATTAAGGCAAAAATGTCTCACTAAAATATATGATGATTACTGCTTTTCAAATAAATATTTTTAGCAGTTCCCTCAATATCAACTGGAGTTATTTTGTGTTTTTAAAGAAATAAAATGTGCTTTAGCTGCATATCCCTTATTTTGGGAGGATCTATGTGCTATCTCCAAACACAAAGCAAGTAATAAAAATATAATATCACTCTGAGGAAACTTAATGAATAGAAGGGAATAAAGTAAGGAGTGCCTGAGATCTGGGTGGGGGTTTTGGATAGACTGGTCTCTGGTGTTGCTGTGAAGAGGTAACATTGAGTAGAAACCCACATGATAAGGAATTAGCTAAGGTTTCGGGAAAGGATGTCAGGAGAGCAAGTATTTTCTAAAAGTTGAAGGGAACACAGAAATAAGGTAGGAGCTGGGGGGGGTAGAGAGGGTTTAACAGGTGAGTTTCTGGTTTTGTGTTCTAATACGAGTTATGACAGAGTATATTTATGTACTGGTTAGGGAATGTGGACTTGTGAATGTGAGAGCCTGTATGACCTAAATGAATCAGATCATGTCCCAAGGCAGAATACCTACAGAAGCACAGACGCAGAGATGTCAGCAGCCTGGAGTCCTGATAAAATCAGCGCACAGTTATCAAGAGAGGAGCCCATCAAGGAAGCTGTCCCCATAGAAGGTAACACGGGAACAAGCCATGAAGTCAGCAGCAGTGGGGGTCTCAGATTCAACCACCACTAGAAACTGCGAGCCCAGAGGCAGTGGGTCGCCAGTAGCCAGACCTGGGTGGCAGGCAGACAGCACGATGCTGTCTACCCTCCTTGTACAGAAGTGGAGCACTTTCATTAGAGATTTGTGAGGTGAAGGAAGGTGACATATCTGTTCTTTTTTTTTCAAATTTCAAACACATGTTTATCTTATTTTTATTATATCTATTTTATTTTACTTTAACTTTCGGGATATATGTGTAGAATGTGCAGGTTTGTTACATAGGTATATATATGCCATGGTGGTTTGCTGCACCTATCAACCCATCATCTAGGTTTTAAGCCCTGCATGAATTAGGTATTTGTCCTAATGTTCTCCCTCCCCTTGACCCCCACCCCCTGACAGGCCCTGGTGTGTGTTGTTCCCCTCCCTGTGTCCAGGTGTTCTCATTGTTCAACTCCCATTTATAAGTGAGAACATGCAGTGTTTGGTTTTCTCTTCCTGTGTTAGTTTGCTGAGAATGATGGCCTCCAGCTTCATCCATGTCCTTGCAAAGGACATGATCTCATTCTTTTTTATGGCTGCATAGTATTCCATGGTGTATATGTGCCACATTTTCTTTATCCAGTCTATCATTGATGCACATTTGGGTTGATTCCAAGTCTTTGCTATTGTGAATAGTGCTGCAATAAACATACACATGCATGTGTCTTTATATTAGAATGGTGTGTAATCCTTTGGGCATATATACCCAGTAATGGGATTGCTGGGTCAAATGCTACTTCTGGTTCTAGATCCTTGAGTATTCGCCACACTGTCTTCTACAATGGTTGAAATAATTTACACTCCCACCAACAGTGTAATAGCGTTCCTATTTCTCCACAGCCTCACAAATATCTATTATTTCGTGACTTTTTAATAATTGCCATTCTGACTGGCATGAGATACTATCTCATTGTGGTTTTGATTTGCATTTCCCTAATGACCAGTGATGTTGAGCTTTATGTTTGTTGGCCGCATAAATGCCTGCTTTTCATAAGTGTCTGTTCATATCTTTTGTTCACTTTTTGATGGGGCTATTTGATTTGTTCTTGTAAATTTGTTTCAGATCCTTGTAGATTCTGGATATTAGACATTTGTCAGATGGGTAGATTGCAAAAATGTTCTCCCATTCTGTAGGTAGCCTGTTCACTCTGATGCTAGCTAGTTTCTTTTGCTATGCAGAAGCTCTTTAGTTTAATTAGATCCCATTTGTCAATTGTGGCTTTTGTTGTGATTGTTTTTGTTATTTTAACCATGAAGTTTTTCCCATGCCTGTGTCCTGAATGGTATTGCCTAGGTTTTCTTCTAGGGTTTTTATGGTTTCTGGTTTTACATTTAAGTCCTTAATCCATCTTGAGTTAATTTTTGTATAAGGTGTAAGGAAGGGGTCTAGTTTCTGTTTTCTGCATATGGCTAGCTAGTTTTCCCAGCACCATTTATTAAATAGGGACTCTTTTCCCCATTGCTTGTTTTTGTCAGGTTTGTCGAAGATCAGATGGTCATAGATGTGTGGTGTTATTTCTGAGGTCTCTGTTCTGTTCCATTGGTCTATATATCTGTTTTAGTACCAGTACTATGCTGTTTTGGTTACTGTAGCCTTGTAGTATAGTTTGAAGTCAGGCACTGTGATGCCTCCAGCTTTGTTCTTTTTGCTTAGGATTGTCGTGGCTATAAAGGCTCTTTTTTGTTTCCATATGGAATTCAAAGTAGTTTTTTTTTTTTCTAATTCCTGTTAAGAAAGTCAATTGCTAAGGGACAGACTGCCTCCTCAATAGACATCTATTTTAATTACAATGAGCAAGGGGTGAGCTAGAGGTTGGCTGAGGTGGAGCTTTGCCTTTTGGGTCTACCTGCAGGGATGTTACAGACTAACAGAATACGACACATGCTCTATGCTCTGTGTTGCTTTCACAGAACTGAACATTTCTTAACTCAGAAACATATCTACCTCTTAGATTTTGGCCAAGGAACTGAGGACCTCTGTCCCCCTGCCCAAGTTTCCTTTCTCTCCTCCACTCTGTGTCTCTCTTTCTCTTTACAAGCAGAACTAGATTTTCCTGGAGAGCCTCCTTTCCTTTTTCCAGCCTATTCTCTGCTGGCTGTTATTGAACTTTCATCGTTATCAGAGGATCTAAACTGCTGTCAACTCAATCAGCAATGTCATTGCCCGTGTGCTTTGGTGGCACAAACTTTACCCTCACTATGAGGCTTTGCAAGTCTCTATGCTTTGGTCCCACGTCTCTGGCCTTGTTCCTCTATCTGGCTCACCTTAGGTGATCTCCTGGACCCAAGACCTCAACCTCTGCCTGGTGTCTCCCTGATTGACAGCTCTATGTCCCAAGAGGCCTCTAATATACCTAGAGATGCCACCATTTTTCCAACACCTCCACATGGACGTAACAGAATGACTTTAAGTTCAGCATACTCAAAAATCAAGCCAGTTTTCTCCAGAAACTGATTCTCAACCTGTTTATCATTTCTCAAGGAATGCTGCCATTATCTTTCCTGTTCTACAGATTACACATATTTCTGAGCACTTCCACCCATCAACTCCCATAGTTCACACATTCCCAGTTTCACTTCATCCCGTAAAATTTGTTTATATTCATATTCTTCTCTACATTTTTACTACCACCTAGGTAGTAAAAATCATTCACATTGAACACTGAAGAGGTGTCCAGCTCTGTGATAAATGTTTGGTACGAATTATGTCGTTTACTCCTCACAATGGCCTTATCAAACAGGTAACATTATCATGTCTATTTTATACATGAGGGGTGTGGCTGATCAATGTTTTGGAATTTCCCACAGTCACACAGTTGACTAGAGACAACCCTAACTTTTGTAAACCCAAATCATGCTACTCTTTCAAGAACGAGTCCAAACTCACTCAACTTCACTTACTACCTGGTGACATAGTTTGGATATTTGTCCCCACCCAAATCTCATGTTGAATTATAATCCCCAATGCAGGGGGTGGAGCCTGGTGGGAGGTATTTGGATCATGGAGATGGATCCTTCATGGTTTGGTGCTGGCTTCCTGATAGTGAGTTCTCGGGAGAGCTGGTCTTTTAAAAGTACGTGGCACCTCCCTCTCTTTCTTGCTCCTGCTTCTGCCAGTTGGAAGCTTCCTGAGGCCTCCGCTAAAGCAGATGCTGACACCATGCTTCCTCTACAGCCCACAGAACCATGAGCCAATTAAACCTCCTTTCCTGTAAATTACTCATTCTCAGGTACAAGCCTGGACTAATACACTTGGATGGCTGTGCTACCTTCCTCATTGGTCTCCTTGTACCCAGCTTAGTTCATCCTTCTTGAAATCATCTTTATCATTCCTCTATTCAGAACTTATGCAGATTTTCTGGCTCTCAGGTCAAAGCCCAGGTCCTGAACAGAGATCAAGTTGTTGCCTGGCCTGGTTTGACACCTCATCAGCTCCTCAGAAACCTGATCCATGGGTTCCAGGCTCTCCCATTTTCCCTGCCTACTCCCAAGAACAGGCCACAGAGGCTGTTCTCTTCCCTAACAGCCTCAAGGCATTAACACGGGTTTCTGAATCATTATTCCCTAGCCAGCATGTTTATTAATTAACTTTTGGATTCTAGACAACTCTATAAAATCCATGAGGACAAAAACCCATCTAGTTTTATTCACCATGCCCAGCATACAGTACTTAGTACTATTTTTCATGGCAATGTTATCTTCCTTTAAAAACAATAGAGTACTAATCATATTAGTACAGCATACCACTGTAGAAAATGTGAAGGACTGGGGTAGATTAAAAGGGTAAAAACAAAGAAGGAGAAAGAAAAAGAAAAATTACCCATTGATCTTCATCCAGGGAAAAATTATATTTTATTATATTTCTTTCAAATATTTTTGCCATTGACAGATATATATCAAAATATTTATAATTTTGTCTGACTATAATTTGTTTAAAAACTTATTTAAACTGTTTCTCATATCACTAACAACTTTAATGTTCATTATTTTAATGGCTATATACAAAGGTATTGTGTATATATACTGTAATTTATCAAACGCTCATAACAGAATTGGCTAGTTAGATTGATTCCAAGTCTTGGCATATAAATGATGATCTCATAAACATCTCTGCAATAAACCTTTTCTTATACCTAAAAGATTTATATATCTTTTAGAATAATTACCTGATGGAACAATTAGTGAATAGAAGAGAACATGGCTCTCTCCACGTTTTATATACTTATTGTCAAGTTGTTTCTGAAGTGGCATAATTAATGAATGGCATTTTCATGGTACTTGCTAGCATTAGTTGTCCTCCATTCCACTTTTGCCAATTTGTAGGCCCCCAAAATACATCCGTAATCACCCCTTATCAAAAGAGGATATATTTCAGGACCCCCAGTGGATACCTGAAACCTCAGGTATACTGAATTCTACATACATTATGTTTTTTCCTATGACTACATATTTAGGATAAAGTTTAATTTATAAATTAGGCACAATTTATTAGGCACAATAATAAAAGAATTATAATAACGTAGTATTAGTATAATGTAGCATTAGTTGTCCTCCATTCCACTTTTGCCAAATTCGTAGGCCCCCAATATATATCTGTAACCACCCCTTATCAAGAGAGGATATATTTCAGGACCCCCAGTGGATACCCGAAACCTCAGGTAGTACTGAATTCTATATACATTATGTTTTTTCCTATGACTACATATTTAGGATAAAGTTTAATTTATAAATTAGGCACAATAAATTAGGCACAATAATAAAAGAGAAGAATTATAATAATGTAGTATAATAAAAGCTATATAAATGTGGTCTTTCTCTATAAATAGTATATTGAGGTGTACTCAGCTATTTTTGGACTGAGGTTCACTTCCGGTAACTGAAATGGCAGAAAGTAAAACCACGGATGAGGAGGGACTATGGTATACTGTGTTGTTGACTAATTTGTGTTTCTTAAAAAGTTACTGAGGAATGCTTCTTCAAATAGCATAAATTATTATTTAAGCAATCACATTTTTACATTTGTATTTATAATATTTATGCATGTATCTATATATTTAGATATGTATGCCTCTATATTTTGTATATTTTCTATAATATGTAGCTATTTATTCCAAAGCTGTATTTTCTAGATATAGATGTAGATATATATCTATGTTGTATGTTTCTATATAGATGGATATCTATGTATATAGTTGTAGACATTGACAGAGACATAGACTTGGATATAAATATACATATATCCTTATGTGCCAGAAAGCGTGCTGCATTCTAAAAACAGGAATAGAGGAAGCAAACAACCTTTTAGACGATGATGGAAGTAGTCAGCTGTAAATAATGTTGCTACAGATAAAATTGCTGCCTTTCCAGAAAACTCAGAATTTAAGGCCTGTGGATTCAAGAACCATAATAAAATCCAGCAGTGATTTTTCCAATCCTTTTCTTTCTTACCTCGTGTTTTTTTGTAATTTTATTGAAGTTGATGTCATCCCCCACTGTGGCTGGTGGCAGAAAAACCGTGGATGGTATGCATTCTCTGTTGATAAACACAGATCTGTAATATCTTGGCACAGTGGGAGTAAATGGATGGGACGCTGCCCCATCTGAAGATTCTGTTCAGGGTATTTTCAGTCCTGGAATGTGCCCTACCTGCAGTTTATTAGCTTTGTCAGAGAAATCACATTTTGCAAAATTCCTTCTTGTAGTATTCTAGCTTCTGGGGAGGTTCATTTGCCAGCACACTTTCCTGAATCTACTGGAAGACTCTAAAGATTTAAATTCAGATGAAAATTTCTCCTTTATTTTAAGCTTCTTTCTACAAATTAAATTAAGTGACTTTAGAGCCATCAAATGTAGTTTCTCTATTTTGCATCCAGTATTAACAGACGTTGTTTGAATGTATGTGGGGTTTTTTACACTTTTTTTTATTGTAAATGTAGGTACTTTATTTAGATTTTAATAAGGCTCAGGCTGTTAAAACTGTTAGTTTTTTTTTAATTTTTTATTTTGCTGTCAACTAATCTAACACTTCTCTAAGAATAGGCATAAAACTTTTATTTCACATTGTTTCATAGTAATTGATGTATTACTCATGAACTTTGAATTGCACGATCAGCATGAGGGGTACCACGGGGTCTCAGAATTGTGTCCTATGGACAAGTTATTGATCCAGCTGAAATGAGAAACTACAGCCAGGGTCTAATCACTCCCAAGCTTGTCAGGACTTTCAGAATGGCTTTCATGAAGAAATAAATAGCTACAAAGAATATCAAATAGCTTTTTGGGTAGTGTGCACACACCTAATGGTTCAACTGATTGCACTTGGGTTGAGATGAGAAAACGCTTAAGGTTACAGAAATCATATTTTTCTAAGTAGAATCATACATAGTAGTCAACAAAATCCTTAGAAAGTGAAGAATCAGGCATATAATTTGAGTATGCTTTCTATATCTTTGTTTCCTATATCAAAACATTCTGATATGTATTAACTTGCTATTTGGACTTAAAGATTCACAGGGATTTTACACAAATTTTTAAAATATAGTAATTTTTCACTAAGCTAATTTACTACTTCATCATGACCTAATTTTTGACTCATGGGAATTACATATTAAATTATGACAAAACACACAACCATACCCAATTTTTTAAAATCCAAATTCTAACAAATGTCTGTTCATATCTTGTAAATGGTTTTTCTTCAGATAGTTCATTGCTCTTGGATTTATGCAAATTAGATATATATGCTATTAAATGCAAAAACCTACATGAAAAATGTGAGTTACACTGTTTAATAAATAGTACTATTTCAGTTTATTTAAAATTAACCCATGTATCTCTAGACCTCATTATGAAGATGTAGACACAGAAGGTGGAGAATATAACTTCAAAAAAATACTTGGAAAATTTATATAAACATTTTTTCTCATGACACCTTTTCTCAGAATTTGAAGAAGTTAGCCTTATTACTGTTTTTTCATCATGTGGTAAACCTTCTACTGTTGTGTTTTTTCACTGCCTTTCTTCTAAACTTCTTGAGAGGAGGTAAACCATGCATGGAAAAACTTTTAAAGAATAAATGCTGTCAAATGAAATTAGTTGCATTTTTCAGAGCATGGCCATATAATGTTTTTTTTTGTAGGCAAAAGGCAAAACAGTAATAAAAATTTTTCTAGAAAATCTGGGACATGAAGGACCTCTACAAGGAGAACTACAAACCACTGCTCAATGAAATAAAAGAGGATACAAACAAATGGAAGAACATTCCATGCTCATGGGTAGGAAGAATCAATATCGTGAAAATGGCCATACTGCCCAAGGTAATTTATAGATTCAATGCCATCCCCATCAAGCTACCAATGACTTTCTTCACAGAATTGGAAAAAACTACTTTAAAGTTCATATGGAATCAAAAAAGAGCCCGCATCGCCAAGTCAATCCTAAGCCAAAAGAACAAAGCTGGAGACATCACACTACCTGACTTCAAACTATACTACAAGGCTACAGTAACCAAAACAGCATGGTACTGGTACCAAAACAGAGATATAGATCAATGGAACAGAACAGAACCCTCAGAAATAACGCCGCATATCTACAACTATCTGATCTTTGACAAACCTGACAAAAACAAGCAATGGGGAAAGGATTCCCTATTTAATAAATGGTGCTGGGAAAACTGGCTAGCCACATGTAGAAAGCTGAAACTGGATTCCTTCCTTGCACCTGATACAAAAATTAATTCAAGATGGATTAAAGACTTAAACGTTACACCTAAAACCATAAAAACCCTAGAAGAAAACCTAGGCAATACCATTCAGGACATAGGCATAGGCAAGGACTTCATGTCTAAAACACCAAAAGCAATGGCAACAAAAGCCAAAATTGACAAATGGGATCTAATTTAACTAAAGAGCTTCTGCACAGCAAAAGAAACTACCATCAGAGTGAACAGGCAATCTACAAAATGGGAGAAAATTTTCTCAACCTACTCATCTGACAAAGGGCTAATATCCAGAATCTACAATGAACTCCAACAAATTTACAAGAAAAAAACAAACAACCCCATCAAAAAGTGGGCAAAGGACATGAACAGACACTTCTCAAAAGAAGACATTTATGCAGCAAAAAACACATGAAAAAATGCTCACCATCACTGGCCATCAGAGAAATGCAAATCAAAACCACAATGAGATACCATCTCACACCAGTTAGAATGGCAATCATTCAAAAGTCAGGAAACAACAGGTGCTGGAAAGGATGTGGAGAAATAGGAACACTTTTACATTGTTGGTGGGACTGTAAACTAGTTCAACCATTGTGGAAGTCAGTGTGGCAATTCCTTAGGGATCTAGAACTAGAAATACCATTTGACCCAGCCATCCCATTACTGGGTATATACCCAAAGGACTATAAATCATGCTGCTATAAAGACACATGCACACGTATGTTTATTGCAGCACTGTTCACAATAGCAAAGACTTGGAACCCACCCAAATGTCCAACAATGATAGACTGGATTAAGAAAATGTGGCACATATACACCATGGAATACTATGCAGCCATAAAAAATGATGAGTTCATGTCCTTTACAGGGACATGGATGAAATTGGAAATCATCATTCTCAGTAAACTATCGCAAGGACAAAAAACCAAACACCACATGTTCTCACTCATAGGTGGGAATTGAACAATGAGAACACATGGACACAGGAAGGGGAACATCACACTCTGGGGACTGTTGTGGGGTGGGGGGAGTGGGGAGGGATAGCATTAGGAGATATACCTAATGCTAGATGACGAGTTAATGGGTGCAGCACACCAGCATGGCACATGTATACATATGTAACTAACCTGCACATTGTGCACATGTACCCTAAAACTTAAAGTATAATAATAATAAAATCAAAAAAAAAAAAGAAAATCTGTGTTTGAGGTTTTTACTGACCTTTTTCAAATTATCAATACAGGTATTAAGTTCTGCTGTTTTGTTTTGTTTTTATATTATTATTGTACTTTAAGTTTTAGGGTACATGTGCACAACATGCAGGTTTGTTACATATGTCTACATGTGCCATGTTGGTGTGCTGCACCCATTAACTCGTCATTTAGACTTAGGTATATCTCCTAATGCTATCCCTCCCCCCTCCCCCCACCCCACAACAGTCCCCAGTGTTTTTTTATTATTATTATTTTGGTTCTAATTCAAAGCGATTTTAGATTTGAAATGTATTTTCCTCATGTGACCTTTTGTATGTTTTATAAACTATAATTTAAGACAGTTAAGTATATATATTAATACCTCCCTTTGAACACCATGTTGTAAAGGATACAAAATATACAATGAAATTAAGAGAAAAGAAATAATATCAACTTTTTTAAAGCACCTACTTCGTGAAAAGCTCCGTTTGGGACCTAATTGTAAATTAATTAGTATTAATTTGGAATCTAATATAGAATTGACACTATGGTAAGCCCTGAGAATGCCAAATAAATAATAAGGTTCCTATTTCAAAATTACCTGGTTTATACACTAAGTAGAGCATGATGGTTACAGGTGTACTTTAAGACAGCAATGAAAAGCATAAATGCTATAATGGAGTTATGTACAATGAATGATGGGAAATTAAATGCAGTGTTGTTGAATACAGCTGTAGTGTTTAAAAAAACTGTATAAGGCAGTGAAAATTAGGCCATATCTTAAAGAATTAATAAAAATGCAGTTAGAGGTTTTTTGATGTTTTTATGTCAGGGAAAGAAAAAAACATATTCTAACCAGTTGATATAAATAATTAATCTTAAAAGTTTCTTGAGGTAACGCTTTTGGTAAAATGTACTACAAACTTTTGGAAGTTTTAATTAATGACCTAATTTCATAATTATAATACAATCATTACCATTAACTTTCAATGTAATATGTGATGATGTCTTTTCTATATACAAAATGTACAGAAAAAAATTAGATTAAAACTCTAATGATTCAAGCTTTTGCTAAGTCTCTTTGATTAACTATCTCAGTTTAGGTAATGATCATGAGTGAATATTTGATTTTGTTTGTGTGGTGTTGTTTTACATACAACTCTTGATGCACATGAAAAAGAGGAAATCTGAAGTCAGGTGTATGGGTTTGAATCTAGTGTTTTTGCTTGCTGGGGCGGTGAACCTATGCTAGTGACTTCATCTCTCTGACTCCTTTCCCTGCTCATTAAAATAGTGATAATAATTGTAACTCCTCCTAGTTTAGATGAAGCTTTTGCACAATTCTTGTTACATGGCCGTGTCAAGTAGTTAATTACTATTACTTAGCATTGGTATTGTCATCACTACCTTCTTCTTCATCATTATCATCATCACCACCGTCACTATTTCCATGATGATTCAGAGAAAAATTATGCTAATATTATGGAATTGTGAAAAAGATATTTTGAAAAACAGCAAAGTCAACTTTATCTTTTTTTTCCCCAGAAGAAATCAGTTATGAAAGATAAGGAGTCTGTTGTTTTCTCTTTTTTAATGAAATTTTATTTTCACAGGGATATTTTATCCTAAATATACTTTTCTTTTTGTCTTTTCTTTCTTTAAGCATTTTTAAATGCCAAATACCTTTCATCATTGAATAACTCATTTTAGAGATTGTTACATTATTGTTTCTACTTATTACATGACTATTTTAAACAAAGACCATCAACATTTTCTGCTACATTACTCCTAGGATTTAAAATCAGGGGAAGATACGGAGTAAAGTAATATTTTATTTGTAAGTGGCCACTTCTATTCCCTTCTATTTAACATCACTAAAAATGAATATTAAATTCAGGCATACAGGATAATGTATTTCCTAAAGGATTTGGGAGCTAGATTTGGACTGGGAGAAAGAACATTGAACTTGGTGCTAGAAGATATATTTTAAATCCTCAAATCTGTCTCTTACTAACTGTAGGATCAAATCAATCACTGAATGTCTTGAAGCTTTTTCTTTTCCTTGATTGAAATTGCAATGATAAATCCAACCATTTGTTTTTGTTGCAAGAATGAATTGAGATGAAATATTTTGCTGACTACTTTCTCATCTATAACTACATAGTATTATTAAATAAAATAGGTGTTTTTATAATTAAAACTGATGGGGAAAATACATTCTGGTCAATTTAATGGAAATATATATTTCCTAAGCAATGGAGACTTGTATTTCCTCAGCTTCAGAAACAACGGATGCAGAATGATTATGGAAAATGCTTATATCAATGGCTACTGCTTCCAAATAGAGAACTGTATGTTTGTGGGTGTGCTCTTTAATGACTTTCATCATCTGAATACTATCTGTGTTTGTTCTTAATTGCTGTTAAAAGTCAAACCCTACAGCTCTTTTGATTTCGCCTCTCTTGGGCTTGGGGACTGCAGTACAGTAGGACTCAGAGTTGGTAGTTTTTCTCAGAATTCTTTGGCAGTGAGAGCTTCTTTCATCTCTCTTCCCATCTGTAGCAGCTCACCTTCCACCTTTTCAGGCAATATGTAATTATCATGTCCGCAGACCACTTTTCTTTTCTCCATCAGCTTTGACAAGAAGATGGATCCTCCAGCTACAGAGTACATGTCATTGTTCATGAAGCACTTGCCCAACAGGAACTTAAATATTAATTGTGAAAAAAACAGCATGGGGTAAGAATCTTTGATGAACTAAAATTACTGTTGTGCCATAATGTGAAGGGCCTTTAATTTTGCCATCTGGGTCTAATTGACAGAGAATGACTAAGAATTGTAGCTTGGAGAATTGGTGAACTTTGCATATGGACAATTAACTAAAAAAGAACAAGCCAGTTTGGAAAATTGTGGGTATCTCTGAAAATGAAGTGTCTGCCTACCTTCATATTATGCAGTCATTTTTCCGTCAGAGATACATTTCTTGCAGCGAATGGTAGTTTGGGCTGTAGTCAAGATTAGTGTTGATGCATTTGGACCTAAGTAAAGATTTCAACATCCTCTAGGAGCCGTGGCCCTGGTCACGGGATCTCTCGGTATTTTCCAAACACTCTTCCACTCCCTACACTTCCTACTACAACAAGAGAGCATTTTGTTAGATCTCTGACAGGAAAGGTAAATCTCTCATCCATGTGATTTAATAGCTCTTCATCTCTGATAGAAAATAAAGAAAATAAATCACAAGTATTTATATTGTTAAGTTAAAAAAGAATTGATTCTGGTTCATTCATGAATCAGTTTTTATTTTCACAAAAGCATGAAAAAAATGTATTGAGTTAAACCACTAGCTGTTTTGAAAATAATCCATTTACTAGAATAGCTGGCCAGAGAGTTATTAACTCTGTTATTTTCAAATACCAATTTATCAATTTTAATCTTTTAACTAATCTTGGCTTTTTTCTTTTAAATTGTTTGAACAAACAGCCTAAGTTTCCTGCATGTGGTATTAAGTTTTATGGTTATCATGGAAAAATTATTTTAATGTAGATTGGTTTCTTTGCAAAGCCAAGAAAACACCTGTTTTCCTTATAAACATAATCTACTTAAAAGTGAATTTTTTAAAAAATAAATTTTTGAGGTTTTTGACCATTAGTGTTAATAAAGAGATATTCGAAGTTTGTGTTTCTTTTTTTCCATGTTTCTGGACTTGAGGACTTTAAACATGAAAGGTTTGTGTGGGAAAATGCTATACTAGATAAGACTTTGTTGTATATTTGAAATCATATGCATTGACTGTTATAATTACTTTTTAATTGCAAAAACTGCAATTACTTTTGCACCAACCTAGGAAAATTATGTGCCTTAGAAATCACTTAGTATAATCCTTTCTTTGTAAAGATAAAGCACTTGTGACCCAGAAGGTATGCACCTCACCTCATTTGTGTCATACCTGCCTCCAGAGCCTGCTTCCCTGACGTTAGCCTGACACTCAACATAGTACAACATTTTGGGAGGAATTACATGTCCAGCAGCAATACATTACTTAGAGCTTCAAGATCAAAAACAAGGGTATTCTGTGGACACAAATAATTATAGAGCAACTACTATATAAAAAGCTCAATTTAGAGCCTCCATATAAGGTTTGAAGGACACTAGAGGAATTAGTTGATCTTGAATATTGCAAATTTTAAAAAGTGAAGAAAAAGGAAAACAAATTCCAAAGAGGAAATATTTTCATATTTCCTATTTGAAATATATTTTGATAGTAGGAAAACAGCAGAAAATTCTATCACTTTCAGTAATTCTTTAGGAGGACTCACAGTATATGATTGAACACGTTTGGGACTGGCAAGTATCTCTGAAGCTAAATAATTTTTTTACTTCTTATCTAACTCTTTCGGTAACATATAGTTACTGCTTACATATGTCAGTAAAATATATGTTTCTGTAATCTATTTTGTTGTTGTTGTTAAGACGGAGTTTCACTATTGTTGCCCAAGCTGGAATGCAGTAGCATGATCTCGGCTCACCGCAACCTCCGCCCCCCGGGTTCAAGCAATTCCCTTGCCTCAGCCTCCTGAGTAGCTGGGATTACAGGCATATGCCACCGTGCCTGTCTAATTTTGTATTTTTAGTAGAGACATGGTTTCTCCAGGTTGGTCAGGCGGGTCTAGAACTCCCGATCTCAGGTGATCCACCTGCCTTGGCCTCCCAAACTGTAATCTATTTTATAAGCTCTGTGTTTCCACTCAACACTTGAGATGGTGTTGACATTGATTTTCAGAAGGAAAATAAGCTTTTGAGAGAACTATGCCATACGTTGCTGCTTCTGCTTCCAGACATTATAACATGTTAAAAATTGTCATTTCAAAAATGATTAAAGGTCTTCTAAATATTTACAGGTTGCCTAAGAACCACATCAAAACTTACTGTCTTCCTATGACTACAGAACAGGCAAAACACACCCTTTCACAGCATTACCCCACTTCAGACTGCAGAAGCATCAGAGAGTGGTGAATTTTTCCTTCATGTTGAACCAGTCACTGTGATCAAAATGGGCATGCCAACCTCACTTGATCTTAATCACAGGTCTTTAATTAGCATAATGTGCATCTTGGGAGAAAGAGATGCTATGCTGTCTGTGGACTATGCTCCCAGCCCCCCTGAACAACCTTCACAGTGAAGGCAATATATAGAGCCCATACCCTAATGAATGCTTTTCCAACCTCATTTTTGCTGTGTGTTTTTTTTTTTTTTTAACAAGTATATTTCTTGTGAGCCAAATGCTGCCCCCCGTGTGTCTTCTGTACACTACTATTAAGCAGTAATGAGATATTCCATGCACTGATATCAGCCTTCTATTTCTCTTCATGCCTGCCAAAACATTCTCTTTTAATCACATCCTAAAACAGGTCTTTTCTGTCCTTTCTCTTACATAAATGTATTCCTGTTCCTGTGTTTTATTAACATCGCCAGTGCTGTCTCCTAGGTAAAAGATTAATTACTTAGCTGTGATTCACAGAAATGGAGTAGCAACTAAATTACTGAGGGAATAAATCGGAAAATCAGTTATTGTTACGTCACAGCAAAAACTCTTTAAAAGAGAAAATAAAGAAACATCTTCAATATATTAACATGCCTATATGTCAGGACAAAGCACCTCGTCTTTTTAAAAATTGGATAGGTAAGCAAAAGAACATCAATATGGCAATAACCAATGCCTATTTAATACTAATAAATGGGTTCTGACTATCATTATGCCACCCCTTTAGTGAATCTCTTTGTTGTGCATTAATTAAATTTGGGTTAGCTATATTTCTGTGAACCCTCAATAACTGGTGAATGCTAGGGGAGATTCAAAACCTCACTTCTAATTAGTCATAATTATGATTTGTAGTCTTTGAAGTTCTTTTTTTCCCCAAAATACCTTTCCTGAGACGATGTTTTATTGTCTAACTTCCTGCAAGAAATTCAAACTCTCAAATTCATTATACAGTAAAGATTAACTGGGAAAGAGAAACACACTTTTTACATAAAACAGAACGCCATATCATTGTATTTATTTCTCACCTACCAGATAATTATTTAGAATTCACCGAGTAATTCGTTTCCATTTTTAAAAATTTACTTAAAAGTGGATAGGATAGTAAGGCCCTTTCCAGTTCACAAAGCCTGGGAAGGCTTCCTTGAAGAATTACCAAATGAACGTGATATTGAAGGAAGTGGAGGAGGTAGGCCTGGGACCATGTGCGAAAGAGAATGGAAGTCAGAGACATAAGCCATTCACTCTGCTCACCCAACTTCTTTCCCTTACACTGCTTTTTTTTGTTTTCATGAATAACCGACACCAACACACCCATGTACACACACACACACACACACACACGTTCTTTCTCCTCTTCTAACGAGGAAGCTCCATAAAGTCAGGGGCTTTGTTGGGTTCACCACTATCTCTCCAGCACCAGAATCCAGGGCAATAAGAAAGAAAATGCTCAATACATAAATTTTTGAATGAGTTCAAAACCTAATTGCAGAAATGTATCATTCATGAAAATTACAAAAATAATAGCCCCCCTCAATTTTTCGGGGCAACACTTGGCATTAAATGATTTGATATATTATGGTCTGTGGCTACGCTGGTTTAAAAGGCTTTGAGAAGCAGACAAGGCAGGCAGGAAAATCCTCAACATGGACATCAGGGTATTGATTAACAACTGATGAGAGTAATAACATTGTTATAATTATAAAATTCATGATATTTTTAAATTTTTGAAAATATCAAAGTAAAAAGAGGAAAATCTAGTGATTAACATTTTTATTTCTACTAGCTAGAGATACACATATAATTGCCTTGTGCTAAATTGTAGATTCAAATTTTTATTAGGATTCTAAAATAACCAGAAGAGGCCAAGTGAGTGGCTGATGTTTGTAATATCAACACTTTGGGAAGTCAACGTGGGAGGATCACTTAAGCCCAGGAGCTTGAGACCAGCTTGGGCAATGTAGCGAGACTCTGTCTAAAATAAATCAATAAATAAAAATAAAAGAGTTTATAAAAATGCTTTGAACCTGTATTTAATTTTTATTTAAAATTGAACTCAAATTTTTCTCCAAAATATATTTAAATAATTTGTGGAAAGTTATGTGGTACTTATAAGTTCAAATAGTCACGTTCTCAAATAATTTAAACTAAAGTGTTTGGTCACTAAATGTATGCAAGCTGCATCCACTCAGCCCAAAGCATAAGTGAATACAAATAGAATAGCTCATTAATCCCAGGTAAGGTGGAGTTAAACCTTGTAAATATGGTTTCAAATAGAAAAACACACACAGTCATAACTTTTTATAAGAGCACATCATTAACCACAAGAGAAAGAAAACATGGTGGAATAATAAAAGCCTCAGCCAGGAAAGAGAGAAGATGCTCAGCTCTTTCAGTAAACATGAGAATATAAATTAGGCCATTATGAGTTATTATTTTATACCTACTAGACTGGCAAAAATTGTGACTAAAGCAAATAGTAGTGAAGAAGTGGATCAACAGGTTATACATATACATATGTTGGTGAGATTAAGAACTGACATGAAACTTTTCATCATACTCAGTTACTGTCCGTATCCCTTTTTCCCCAGCCATGCCACTTAGTTCATGTCATCAAGAGAAAATTTTTGTGCATGTGACCAGAAACATTTAGAAGAAGTTTTATAGCACATCCAATAACGAAAACCTGGAAACATTTGCTCTCTGATGAGAGAATGTTCATAAATTACGGCTTGTTCATGTGCTGGAATATTATTAGATGGAAAGTGAGTTACATATACATGTAATAATATGGAGAAAACTGAGTCTTACCCAGTGAGGAAACCCAGGCATAGACATCTTCATATAGTAAAATAGGTTTTTTTTTTTTTTTGTAATAAAACTCAAAAGCAACTGTCACCAAAAAATATACATTGTGGACGTAAGTATATATGCTAGAAACTTTAAACATAAAAGTAGTGATGAACACGTATTTGAAGGCAGTGTTTCCTTCTGGGAGAAAGCAGAGGTATCAGGTCTGGGATGAACACTGGTGCTTATGTAGCTGGGTTTCATGATTTTTTTTTTTTTTTTTTTTTTTTTAGACAGAGTTTTGCTCTGTCGCCCAGGCTGGAGTGCAGTGGCGTGATCTCAGCTCACCGCAAGCTTCGCCTCCCGGGTTCACGCCATTCTCCTGCCTCAGCCTCCCGAGTAGCTGGGACTACAGGCGCCCGCCACCACGCCCGGCTAATTTTTTGTATTTTTAGTAGAGACAGGGTTTCACTGTGTTAGCCAGGATGGTCTCAATCTCCTGACCTCGTGATCCACCCACCTCGGCCTCCCAAAAAGTGCTGAGTTTACAGGCGTGAGCCACCATGCCCGGCCGTTTCATGTTCTTTTAAGTTCCTGAACTGTTAGCTATGTCCGTGGGGATTCATATTTTAACTAATTAATGAGGGACATGATGAGCCATTAACAATTTTGAACCAAAGATTATGATGAATACAATTTGGTGCACCTAACAGCCACATTGAAAATAAATATAGAGATAACAACAATAACAATAAAACTAGAGAATGTTCACATAAACAGAACTCATCCCTGTGACTTTATTAGCATTTCCATATTCTCGCCTCTCTCTCTTTCTCTCCCTTTCTTTTACTATCTCTTTCTCTCTTCCACTGCTCATCCTACGCCCCAGCTACTACTTGGTTATGGCCCCTGTGAAACTTACTGTCAGCTTTTCTCCAATTACCTCATTCTGCAAATAATATAATACTGTCTTCCAAATATTTTTTCAATCAAGCTGCTGTATTCATTGGGCACAGAGGTCAACGGAAATACTGATCAGCAAATGACAGAGTGTTGCATTTCAGGTGTAATGGGCTTGAATTTAAGGAAAATGTTTATGTCCATTTATTGTTTTTCAATGTAAGATCCATTGTGCTGAAAACATGCCAAGCAATCAGCTAGCCAGGAAGATTTTTATTTCAACAATATCTTTACTCACATATAAAACAAGATAGAGTGAATTTACTGAAATATAAGCAGATGTCAGAACCTAGCTTCATCCTAAAGTTACTAGGATTCATTGTTGGATGTACCAGGAATATTATACTAATAACTTGCCATTAAGCCAGGAGGGCCACTCGTGCTATTTTCATTAATAAAAATTAAGGGTTGTAGGAAACATATTAAGTTCATCATTACACTTCATTTCCATTAGATGCTTGCTCTGAAATTTTCAGCTTATTTTTTGAAAAAGCATTTTTGTTTGATTTTAAAAAGATATTGGAAGAAGTGTGGTGGGATTTGTTTTGACTTCAAGGTAAACATAAATGTTCAATATTGGTTCATGTCTAAAGCATATACTATAATTTAAATCAAAGTGACAGAATAATAAATTCAAGCAGTAAGTATGACAGAATACTTATGGCTGTGGTTTGCATGAGTAATTATTGCTGTGGTTTGAATGTGTCACCTCTGAAATGCAGGTGTTGTCAATGTGATAGTATTAAGAGGTAGAATGTTCAAGAGGTAATTGGGCCATGGGGGCACCTCCCTCCTGAATGGGATCAGTTGCCCTTATAAAAGAGGCTTCCTGCAGCCCTTTAGCTCACTCACTTTTCACCTTCTGCCATCTTAGGACACAGCATTTCTCCCGTTGGAGGATGCAGCAACAAAGCACCATGTTAAAAGCAGAGAGCAGCCCTCACCAGGCAGCCAAATCTGCCAGTGCCTTCATCTAGGACTTCTCAGTCTCCAGAACTGGGAGAAAATAAATTTCTGTCCTTTAGAAATTACCCACACTCAGGTGTCTTGTTATAGCAGCACAAAATAGACTAAGGCAAAAACTGGTACCAGAGGAGTAGAGGGTTGCTTTAACAAATACCTAAAAATGTGAAGTGTCTTTGGAACTGGGTAGTGGGTACAGGTTGAAACCCTTTTGAAATGCAGAAGAGAAAGTGCCTAGATTGCTATGAAAGAAGCATTAAGAGCAATTCTAGTGAGGATTCAGGAGAAGAGGAGAGCTACAGGGAAAGCCTCTGTCTTCTTAGTGATACCTAAGTGGTTTTGACCAGACTGCTGGCAGAAATAAGAGGTCTTAGACAAAAATGAGAAATATCCTACAGGAAACTGGAGGAAAGGCCATCCTTGTTACAACGTGGCAAATAATTGGGCTGAGTTATGTCCATGTCCTAGGACTTTGTGGAGGGCAGACCTGACGAGCAAACGAACTCGGACATTTGGTGGAAGAAATCTCTAAGCAGCAAAGTGTTCTGGGTGTCACATGGCTTCTTTTATCGACTTATAGTAAACTGTGAGTAGAAAGAAATCATTAAATAGAGAATTTATTATTCAAAGGGAAGCAAAATGCAAAGATTTCAAAAAATAACAGCCTTGTAAAAAAAAAAGTTTGTTGTTGTTGTTGTTGTTTAAGGTTTTTCTGTAATCCGAGCATTTTGGGAAGCTGAAGCAGGTAGATCATTTGAGATCAGGAGTTCGAGACCAGCCTGGCCAACATGGTGAAACCTTGTCTCTACTAAAAATACAAAAATTAGTAGAGCATGGTGGTGTGCACCTGTAATCCCAACTACTAGTGAGGCTGAGGCAGGAGAATTGCTTGAACCCAGGAGGTGGAGTTTGCAGCGAGCCAAGATTGCGCCACTGCACTCCAGCATAAACAAATGGTCAAAAAAAAGCCTTTTTTTTTTTTTTTTTTTTTTTTTTAAGGAGAGAAAACTAAGAGTATGGCCCAAGCTGCATTTGATGAGTATTAGTATGAACTGAAGAAAGCCAGGTGCTATTTGTCAACACAACGAGAGACTGACCAGGAAGGCATTTCAGAGACCTTCTAGTCTACCACGCCCACCACAGGCCTAGAGTGCTAGGGCCTTGCAGAAAGCACCAGGAAGGCCATTTTTAGTGAAGTCTTGGGTCAGGGCTGCCTCCAAAACTGCAGATCTGTAGAAACACCAGCATGCAACACTAGATTAGGAAATCCCCAAACACCTGACTCCAACCAGTGAGAGCTGCTGTGTGGATGGTTCCCAGCAAAGCCATGTCATGTGAAGTAATTCTACAAACCTCACTTGGAAATCTAGTCTGTTTCTCTGCGCAGGACACTATCTTTCTAACACAGAAAGGAAGGAAATGTGGAGCCCATTCCAAATTTCCAGACTTACCCTGCTTTTTCTGAGACACTTGATTGCTGACAACCTTGATATTATTAGGAAAGCTTGATGTTAACAATCTCTTGATAGTGTGTATTTTATTTGACAACTTTTTTTTTTAGCTCAATTGACAAGTCTCTTTTAAATACTGAAATGTATCATCCCTCTCATTTAAATTGTCTTGCATAATTTTTTGTTGAATAAACTTGGTCATATGTCTTGCAGAGTTTCACAAGATCTGAGTTTTGCTGATGTTATTTTTAAAGTATAATTTGATATTTTCTTTCTTCTATATTTCCTTGAAATCTGTAGTTAAGTGTAGAGGTTTGAATAGACTGTTTCACTTTTTGGAGAAGACTATTTCTTAAGTGGAGACATTTTCCATCAGCGGGTATCTAATTTCTTATTATCTCTCATTGTGCCATGCACCCACTTGTTGCCTAGATTCATTTATTCATGAGCAGTTTCAAAATAATTTAATTTTTATTTTTTTTTGCTGGATCATACTGGTAAATATCAATTTATCTCATCAATTACTCAGCTACACTGTTGCATAGTTCATAAAAAAGTAGAACAATGATTTATGTTTTCAAATTTTATAACGTAGGCTGACAACTAGAGACATATTGATCATATTTGAAGAATACTACATTATTTGAATAGACATTTCTTCAAAGAAGAAAAACAAATGGTCAATAAGCACATATAAAGATGCTCAATATCATTAGTTATTAGGAGAATGCAAACCAAAACTTCAATATAATCACTCCACTCCAACCTAGATAACTGTGATCAAAAAGGCAAAGAATTACAAATGTCAGTGAGAATACGGAAAAAGTATAATTCAACTTCATTGATGGTGAGTATGAAAAGTGGTACAAGCTCCAGGTTTGGTGGCTCACGCCTGTAATCCCAGCAACTTGGGAGGTCGAGGCGGGTGGATCACAAGGTCAGGAGTTCGAGACAAGCCTGGCCTATACACATTACACCAGTATGGTGAAACCGTGTCTCTACTAAAAATACAAAAAACTGGCCAGGCACGGTGGTGCATTCCTGTAATCCCAGCTACTCGGGAGGCTGAGGCAGGAGAATTGCTTGAACCCGGGAGGCAGAGGTTGCAGTGAGCCGAGATCACGCCACTGCATTACAGCCTGAGACACAGCAAGACTCGGTCTCAAAAAAAAAAAAAAAAAAAAAAAAAGTTACAGAGGCTGCTTCAGAAAACAGTTCTTCAAACACTTAAAGTTTCCATATAACCAGCAATTTTACTCCTAGGTCTATATCTGTGTATACACAAACACTTGTACCTGAATGTTTATTGTAGCATGTTTTATAATAGGCAAAGTGGAAATAACATGAATGCTTATCAATTAGTGAGTGGATAAACAAATGTAGTATATACATGTCATTCAGCCGTAATTAGGTATGAAGTACTTATACATACTACACTTTGGTGAAACTTGCAAATGTTATGCTAAGTGAAAGAAGAGAGACATAGAAGGCCACATATTATATGATGAAATGTCTGCAATAGAGATAGAAGCTTGATTAATGACTCTTAGGCTATAGAAGGGCAGGAAATAGAAATACCTGGTAATAGGATGAGAAGAGTATTGTGCAATCAGATAACAGTGATGGTTGCACAACTGTGCTAATATACTAAAAACCATCGAATTGTACATTTTAAAACATGAATTTTACTGTATATAATTTATATCTCAGGAAAGATAATTTTGAAAGTAGCTTGAAGTTTATCTGAAGATATTTGTATTGATTTAAAAAAAGAAATCATATTCTGAAGATACAATCATTCTTTTTGTCGACTGGCCTAATTTTTTTCTCATTCTACACTTTATATTTACCTGCAAATTTATTTTTCATATTTTGTGCTGTAAAACTCTAATTGGATTATTTTTCTCCAATTAGCCAAAGTTTTTCAGCTTTTATCCGCATTGTTGAATAAAGTTTTCTTTTTAAAATTTTCAGGTCATGTATAGCCCTGGGTGTTTTTAACTCCTGTTTATTATATTTCATGTATGTATCTAAATGATTTACCTAAGTGTCACATTTTTGTTGTTGTTGTTGTTTTGGAGATAGTGTTTCTGTCACCCAGACTAGAGTACAGTGGTACAGCCATAGCTCACTGCAGCCTCTATTTCCTGGGCTCAAGCAATCCTCCTACCTCAGCCCCCCAAGTAGCTGGGACCACAGGCGTGCATCACCACACCTGGCTAATTATTTTTTATTTCGTAAAGACGGTCTCACTATGTTGGCAAGGCAGGTCTCAAACTCTTGGGCTCAAGTGATCCTCCTGCTCTGGCCTCCCAGAGTGCTGGGATTACAAATGCGAGCTACCACACCAGCCTACAATATTTTAGTTTTGTTGTTTAAAATGTTTTAATATACAAACGGACAGGAGTTACTTACTTGCCTTTTCAAATTTTTCTTAAATATCATCTCAACCAATGTTAAACATCACTCAAAATAGAATAGCACCTACAATGTACTGGGAATTTTGATGGATGCTGTGTTTAAAAAGGTGAGCATAATGTACAGAGTGAGAGTTGCAGCTACTGCAGGCAAGTGAGAATTTGTGTGTCTCATATCCCCTGTGTGCCCTCCTCTGAAGTCAGGGGACACAGTGCTTCTGTTTTTCCCCGCATTTTTCACGGCTCCTGGGAACACCTCCATCCTTATCTTCATTTTATCTCGTGACTTCTACCACAGGCATCATCCCAAAGCGAGGCTTCCTCGGCCTGTCTTGCTGCTATTCGTTGTCCTACTGCTAAGGCTGGGTGGCTGTGATAGGCACAGTTGGCTACTGAATGGCAAATTTTTATCCTAGCAAAGTTGACTGCTTCATTTCAGAATCATTGACATTATGACTGTAGGGAAATTTTTTTTTTTTTTTTTTGAGATGGAGTCTCGCTCTGTCGCCCAGCCTGGAGTGCAGCGGCGTGATTTCGCCTCCCGGGTTCACGCCATTCTCCTCCTCAGTCTGCCGAGTAGCTGGGACTAGAGGCGCCCGCCGCCACGCCCGGCTAATTTTTTGTATTTTTAATAGAGACGGGGTTTCACCGTGTTGGCCAGGATGGTCTCGATCTCCTGACCTCGTGATCCACCCGCCTCCGCTTTCCAAAGAGCTGGGATTACAGGCGTGAGCCACCGCACCCGGCCAGGAAAATGTTACTGTTTGGAATTAGCATTGAGATATTTTGTATACCTTTTTTAACTTATTTTTTTATTCACAGACTTCACAAAACAAAGCACCCTGCGAGAGAAATCCTGAGCCTGGAGGATCTGACAAAGGAGCGTCTTCATGTACCCCAACAGGGTCATGTTACTCACCCAGGCAGGGCACTAACATCATACCCCGTCTTTCATCAGTGGATAATGAAAGACAGTTGAGACTCTTTGCAGTGATTTGTAAGTTTTGAAATTTACTTACAACCACTTAAGAACACTTAGATCAGGATTATCAATCAGTAAGTGCTTCTTTGGAAGAGATTTGCATGTAAGCCATATAAAAATAAAGGGAATTAAAAGCAAGCTGAATCATTTCATGTTTTGTCTTAATGATAATCTTTTGCTTCGCTTGATTTTTTTTCTTACATACTCATTCTTTGATCCTTTGTATTTACTTTTGTGCACTGGCATGAACCTGGTAAACATTATAAATTTTAAAATGCCAGATTTTATCAAATATGAGATGTACACATTTTCACATTTTAATATGTGTGAACTCAGAATGTGTCTTACGATTGTCATCAAGTAAGCCAAAGGCAGCATGTATTTCTTCTTAGCCTAGAAAGACATAGGTCAGAGTTTGTTATAGTGTCATTTTTAACTGACTTGAATATTTTTGGTTCTACATTAGGATATTTGTCAACTAAAATATATTTAAAAACTCATACTATGAGTCAGCATTAAAACAATAAGTTATTGGTTCTATAGAAAAGCATGGAACTCAAGCAGCAGGAAGTAAATTTAGTATCAGTGAAGGAAATATTTGTCATTGGAGGAATGATTACAATTTCACATTCTCTTCCAAAGTAGCAAGAAAGTGCTTTATGAGTCCTAAGGAAGTAAGATATCCATATGCTGAT
The DNA here is from genome assembly GCF_028885655.2 of Pongo abelii. NCBI lineage: Eukaryota > Metazoa > Chordata > Mammalia > Primates > Hominidae > Pongo > Pongo abelii. The sequence goes on along the minus strand of NC_071999.2, from coordinate 110,632,309 downwards.
AAAACTCTACTGCATCTTGCTTGAGTTAGTACTGCAAATAGCACAGCAAACAATGGAATTGATGTCAAGATAAACTTTCAAATAGCTAGATAGATGAAAAAATGTAAAGCCATTAAGAACTGGTGTAAAAAATTTATGCATCAAAAAGGACTATTGTTTTGGTGTCAGACATCAATTTATCAGTCTGCTGATAATGCTGCACCCCCAACTGTCTTGAAGGTAGATGCTATGATGTTGTGTGAAAATATATGGCACTGATATTTCTGAGTAGCAAGGTGATTTGGGAGACTTGAACTCAATATGAAGTTAACATCATAACTTAAACTTATTTCACTTATTTTCTTATTTTGTATGCACAAGAGGCATACAATAAAAATCTATGTCTAAATTCTAAGAAAGGTTTTTTTTGTTTTTTTTTTTTTGAGATGGAGTTTCGCTCTTGTTGCCCAGGCTGGAGTGCAATGGCATGATCTCGGCTCATCTTAACCTCTGCCTCCCAGGTTTGAACGATTCTATTGCTTCAGCCTCCCAAGTAGCCGGAATTACAGGCATGTGCCACCACACCCGGCTAATTTTGTACTTTTTAGTAGAGACAGGGTTTCTCCATGTTGGTCAGGCTGGTCTAGAACTCCAAACCTCAGGTGATCCGCCCCCCACTCGGCCTCCCAAAGTGTTGGGGTTACAGGCATGAGCCACCATGCCTGGCCACTAAGAAAGCTTTTTTATTAAATATACTCTATGTGATACCATATATATACACATACATATATATACATTTATATGCATTTATATATACATTTATATATACATATATGCATTTATATATAAAAATGTATATGCACTTATTTATAAATATATATGCATTTATATACATATATGCATTCATTATATATAAATGCATATATAGGGAAACATTATACATACAATTTAACATCATAGGTCACATAATATAATGTTTTCCTACATTATATTATGTATAAGATTATATTATGAAGAGATGAGGGTTGTCAAGAAAAGATACGGTAGGAACTCTTTAGAGGCAAGCATCAGCATTGTAAGCAATAGAAGTTGGGAGCCTAAATCAGGGGTTTGGTCACAAATTTGGAAAGAAGTGGACACATTTAAAGATATAGAGGAGGAAAATCAACAAAATGTGACAATAAAGGCAGAGAGGTAGAAGGAGCCGTCAGGAATGATTCAGAGGTTACTGGCTTTGATCATTGAGAGAGGAAGCACTGTAGAAGGCTCCGATGTGAGAAAAGACGAAAGAGTCAATTTGGGATTTGTTTGTTTTAGACTTTATGGTAATGGCAAATAAACACTTGTTGGAGAGGACTGTAGTTCAAATATAAGGTCTTGAATAGAAATCATGGAAAACACTGGACTTGTGTATATTTAAAGCTGCCCAGACCCTATAATTCTAGTAATTGTGTTCCTAGGTATATGTATTGAAAGAGTTTATGCGCATGTGGATTGGAATGTTGTACAGAAACATTTATAATGGCATGGCTCATAAAAATCAAATATTGGAAACTATTTAAATGGTCATCCACAAAATTGTGGTGCATTCATGAAATGTATAGTATACAGTAATTAAAATAAATGAACTACAGCCATTGTGCTCTAAATCTAGAGCTGAGCTATATACATCTGCATTAATCTGTTCTCACATTGTTATAAAGAACTACCTGAGACTGGGTAATTCATAAAGAAAATAGATTTAATTGGCTCATGGTCTGCAGGCTGAACCGGAAGCATGGCTAGGAAGCCTTCGGGAAACTTACAGTGGTGGGCAAAAGTCAAAGGGAAGCAGGCATATCTGCCCATGGAAGAGCAGGAGAGAGAGCAAAGGAAGAGGTGCTACACACTTAAACAACCAGATCTCGAGAGAACTCACTATCTCTAAAACAGCAAGGGGGACATCCGCCCGCGTGACCCAATCACCTTCCACCAGGCCCCTCCTGCGACATTGAGGATCACAATTTCACATGAGATTTGGGTCGGGACGACACAGAACCAAGCCATACCAACATCTCTATAAAATATACTTGATTTATAGATCAGCCATCTGGGCATTCACTCTTTAAGAATTCATTAAACTCAACATTCATTTTTAAAATAATTTTATATATATTTTACATTTAGTTATACGATATGTATTAAATATATATATAAACATAAATGTATATGAACACAAATACAAATGCATGTGCTTATTTATATAAAATAACAAGGTATAAAATGATACTCCAAGGACTATATGAAGTAAATTTTAAAAAGCTTCTTATCAGCACAAAACATACCTTAAACAAGAGAAATGACATAAAATGATGTTGGATAAGATTTTCAACATTGTGAAATAATTCTCCCTTAGTTAACTCATAAATTTAACAATATCCTGATTACAATATCAAGAGAAATTATTTTTAACTGTTTGATTTTTAAGTTTATATGGAAGAAAATAAACAAATAATAACACCAAGGGAAACTCTAGGAAAAAAAGAATAGTAAGTAGTCACTACAACTAGCCTAAATGGAAACATACTGTATAAACTAAAAAACATAAAATGTGGTGATTCTGGTATAGCAAAGTAATGGACTAGTAGAAGAAGGAACATACTAGCAGTCCAGAGATAAACCTAAATAAACATAGGAATTAGTATTTGTTGGCATATCAAATGAATGTTTTGGAAGCTAAGAAAATTTGACATTTGGTTTAAAATAGTGCACACAGCGTTGTTTAGCCTTCTGGCAAAATAATAAATTTGCATCCATATTTCCTGCTATAATCAAAGATGATTGTTAATGGATCAAAATTTTAAATGTTAAAAATAAAATCATCAAAGTACTACCTATGTGAATTATTATAAGCATTTAAAATAAGAAAGGCTTTTCTCCTGTGATTTAACCAAGAAGTCAGGGAATAAAGATTAAGTTGATTCATCTCATATTAATGTCAAAAGACCAATTTCCCTGAACTATGTATAGCTATTGTAAATGTACAATAAAAGATTGACCACCCAATAGAATAAGTAGTAAATGTTGCCGATTCAAAAACAAACAAAAACAGAAACCCTCTTATTTGAAGAGAGCACCAGGCATGCTCATAAGAAAAACGCACATTAAAACCACACAGATACACAATTTTACCTATCACATTGGCAAAAACATAAAAATTTAATAACATAGTGTCTTGAAGCCAGTAATTGCCTATATTATAACCCCACAGAGGCAGTTTGGCAATTATCTGTGAAAAATATGGTGCATGCATGTAACTTTTATCTAGCAATTAAAATTCTAGAAATTTAACAATTATGTGGAAATACGTGCAAGTATTTTCACCGAAACTTTTGCTTTTACCAAGCAAAAGAGTAGACACAGTCTCTATGGCAGAGCAGATTCAACAAACTATGGTAAAAAAAAAATCAAATATTAATAGATAATATTGTGAAGATGGAAAGGGCTTATAAGTTGTAAGTGAAGGAGTGGCACATACATTGATTTGTTTGTTTTCATTTGTGTTTGTATTTTGGGTCTGATAATTATGTTGAATGGAAAAAGATATTCTATCTGTTTTTAAATATTGTTTGATATTTGCCCCACCTGAACATATTATTCATTCAACGATAAAGGTGTTAAAGATGACTGTCTACAAGCTGGGAAGAGAGCCCTCACTAGGTACAGAATTGGCCACCATCTTCATCTTGGACTTGTAGCCTCCAGAACTGTGAGAATACGTATTTCTGTTATTTAAGTCACACAGTCTATGATATTTTGTTATGACAGTCAAAGCTAAGACAAATCTCTCTCGATAAGAAAATTTTGAAAATGCTAAGTTAAAGTTAAAAAGATGATAAAGAACGTGTGTGTTTTTGTGTGTTGATGATGATGATGTATCTTTTCAGAGATGTCCAATATGAGCTGAACAGTGTGAAATTTTTTTGACAATTATGATAACATCACAGCTCACCAGAATATATATTATTATCTTCTTCAGTGAGTGTTCTGGGAAATATACTTTGAGAAACAGTGTTCCTCTGGCTCTGGAAAGTTCTCAATTTACTTAACTGTAACAAAGTCCTCAATTTACTTAACTGTAGCTAATAGGCTATCTTGCACAGGAAGGCCTTCCAAAATAATAATAAAATACAGTAAAAAGCATGTAATTGTGAATTTTAAAGCTCCACATTATGCATATATTCATAGTCTCATTTAAATATAATGACTACATTTTATTGAAAATTCTATAACATAGAGTTTATATTTCTAATACAGTTTTTCCTGAGTTGAAATAATTACATTATCCCTACTAAAGTACAGGATCTGTTTCCCGAAATCTTCGACCTGAGGCAATAGAGGTGCCTGGGGGTTTAGTATGTGCTTTCTCAACCATTTATTCTATCTCTTTGATCAGACAAAAGAATAAACTTCATAGTTGAAACAATGACGTTGTTGTCTAAATTTTAAGGCCAAAAAAGTCAACAGTTTCTCATGAGAAAATAAGTATAGAAAGGCACCCTGTTAATTACTTTAAAGGTTATGCCATAATAATTTATAAGTAAGTTGATAACTTCCAAAGAGCAAATTGGACATTGCAAGTACTGATTCCGTTTCTTTTTTCAGAAGTTATAAAATGCACATGCTACAAGTAGACCATGTAAAGTATGCTACTTTGACAGTACCTAAAAGAAAAATGCCCAACTTTCTCTCTCCATCAATAAAGTGATGTCAAAACTGAAGATCTGCTACTCATTTTCTTAAAATGGGAGAATAATATTAAGTGTCGCATTTTAAATATAAATGTTAGCATATTATAAAAGTCTAGGAGCTGTTTCCAATCTGTTATATTAAAAAGATTCATGGCTTCTTTGGGTCTCTAAGCATAATAGGAGGTCACAGACTTCTCATCTCCTGTTTCCTCATTAACTTCATATTTACTGAGGCTAATTAGAAATTAATAATTATTCAAATAAACTACCATCCAGTGTCAATTACTGCCAATATTTTAATACATTGTATAAAATACACATTACATATGTATAAGGACACACATATGTATACTTCTAAAATATGGATATTCTTTTATATCATATTTTAATACATTGTATCAAATATATATTACATATATAAGGACACACATACATATGTATACTTCTAAAATATGGATATTATTTTATATCATATTTTAATACATTGTATCAAATATACATTACATATGTATAAGGACACACATACATATGCATACTTCTAAAATATGGATATTCTTTTTATATCATATTAGAACACTATAGATAAAGATAATACCTATGACCATAAACTCCCATTTCAAATACTTCTTCCTTCTCCAACTATGATATATTTGTTGTTTTCCCTTCTGACACATTGCCTATTGCTTCTCTGGTTATTCTCATCACATTGTCTTCTGTACATTGAAATTACTGGAAGACCAGTAGTTGGTCTTCCTCATGTGTTTGATAATAGTTGACATTTTCTTTAAAGAATTTTATTCAGGCAAGTTATGGGATTGAACAGCAGCATTAAAGGGTCATCTTAAGCATTTCCTCCACTATCTTATAAAAATTTGACTCTAGCAGTTCTTTTACAGGTTCTTGAGTTCCTAGCCCCCTTCTCACAGGCCCCATTGTTTTGGTCAAGACCCTGCACGTGCACCATGATTAAGTTCTAGACCTTAATCACTCATATGCTGCTAAAGATACCAGATATGGAAGCATATATTTGGTCAATGGAGATTTTTCTTCCACTTTTTAAAAAGTGTGAGTATGTAATTTTCTTATTAGTCTTAATGTTGCTGTTATTCAATTATTTTATACATTTAATTATAATTGAATTCACCATCTTGTATCAGAGATCTCTCATTTAAATGTCAGTAATGATATTTAAAATGCTTCATAATGGATAATTTAATATGTCCTCTATTCTCTTTTTCTATATTATTATCATCACCCTTAGAACTACAATTATTCTTATTCTTAAATCAATTTAACCACAGGCACAAACTTTGAGTTATTCTTGCTCTTAGAGGGTTAGCAGACAATGCACTTGTTATTTTTAAATTGCCATCACTGAATTTAATCACATTAAAATTGGTAGTGTTGTTGAGTATTTCTTTAAATGTTCATGCATTTCAGCTTTCAAGGGAGTCTAATGTGAAGAGTACAGGAGCATATGTGTGAGTTTAGCTGCTGGAATGAATGTAACCAAATTAGAAAATCAACTTCATTTTCAAATATCTATTAGGCAATCAGAGTAAGGAGAAGTTTTATTTTGAAACTTCATCAAAATCTAGTAGCACAAAGTTACAAGCACACATGTTGAAAAAGAGTTCACACATGAGTAGGAAGAAAAAAAGCACAACTGCAAGTGCCTTTAGAGGAGACATAAAACTGGAAAAACGGTGGACTGAATACGACACTGTGTCTGTCAAAGGTCACAGACAGTTAAGAGAGAGAGGAAGGGGCCAGGGATCAATTAGAAGATCACAAGTCATTAAACCTGTGCTCTGAGCATTTAATCTCTACTGGAAAACATATTTAGTTATTATGTCTGACCTTCAGGTGACAGTGTGTCAATTATTTCCATGCATCCATTGTATAAAGTTGGTTGTGACTGACTATATAAAATGAAAGTTTAGATTTTCAAACCATGAATTCATAAATGTTTTTTTCCTTCAATAAGTCATAAAAGTATAAAAGTTTAAACATGTGGTTCCACTTGGGATTAAATAAGTGAAAATCCCATATTTAGAATAAACTTGGTATAATATAGCATCCTCATGCAAGAATAAACATGCTACAGATTAATGTCCATTATGAGCCCCGTCTAAAAGTTGTCACTGCATTACGTTTTATATTGTGTGGTGATGTTACACATTTTAAAATAGGAAATGCTTATTCAATAGAAATTAAGGATCCCTTTTAGTCACTAATAACTGATTAACTTATTTTATTCATTGAAGCCATCTGGATTTTCAGATGTCTGTTGTTATTATGAAATTCCTTGTGCTAAAGGAAAAGTTCATAGAGCAAATAGCCAAAGAGCAAATTAAATGTCCTCTATGTATAAAGGTGCTAGACAATTTCTGCCTTAGGAAACCCTGTGATTACAACTGATAAAAGTTTTAAAAATAACCAGACTTTAATAGACTAATTGTGAAAGATTAGCCCATTTATCTGAGCTTGTTAAACACTGCAGTAGACTGGAACCAATTAAATAAATAACTCAAGTTCTATACTATTAACTTCAAAAGTCCCCAGTTCCCATCATTGTAGCGCCATGATAGGTCATTTTTTTTTTGTAAAGCATAATTATTTTCACTCACAAAGGGAAGTGTAATTTGGCACATTTTGATTGAGTCAATATATATCAAGCTAAATATAGTCAACTGAATTTACCATGTTAGCCCTATATATAGAGTAAAATATCAAATTAAAGTTTTGTTCTTTAAGTACAAGTGCACTCAGATAAACAGATACATCAATGTTTTTAATTCACTGTGTTTGTAGATATGAAATCTCTTTCTAGAGCTTAAAGACGATCTTCTGTTTAATAATGGAATTTAAACAATGTACCCAGTCTCACCCCCACAAAATCCAATATTGATTCAAAAGTTTTATGATAGTACAGAATAAAAACATTAGAGTATCAGAGACTGATATCTATCTACCACTATCCTAGCATGTAAGTATTTGACACAAATGTGATGCATATGTCTTAATATTCACTGTTGCCTAAACAGGTATATAAACTTCACTTGCTTTATCTCAAAATTAAATAGGAATTGAGAGGCTAAGTTCCTTATTTGTTTGTTCTGTCTAGGTTAAATCAGAAAACACTGTAAGCAAATGTAATACGTTAAAATGTGTAGCCTAAATAAAACAATCTCCAAGAGAAAAATATTTGGTGTTTCTTTCAGTGGCTTTACTGGAAATTAAATACTAATTCAATACCCTTTACAGGTGACTACATATGATAAAACAAATGTTCCCAGTAATGAATTGGAAAGGAGATCATTTGTTGCCTAGATTTACTTTTCAAGAGTTGGCACTTCCCTGTTCTCTCTCTCATCTCTGTCCATCTATCTATCATGTATCTATCTTCTCTCTATCTATCCATCCATCCATCCATCCAACCATCCATCCATTCATCCATCCATCTATTATGTATCTATCTCACAAACATGGGTTGCTTAGCTGCATTTCCACAAGCTATTAAATTTGATAATAAACATGTTATTTTAAATTATTTTCCTAGGAATGGTTTGCAGATCAGAAAGTAAAAATAATAATTAATAATTTTGGGACAACGTAGCTGAAAGCCTGGGAACTTTCAGATACTTCCTGCACCTCTATTTATCAACATAATTGAGATTCCAAGTCAAATTGTAATAATATTGATTTATGTCTATCCATCTATCAGAGGCCAACATGGACTCATTGAAAATCGCATAAAGGAACTTGTTCCATTTAATATAGAAAAGCTTGTTTTCAGAAAAAGAAAAGAAAAAAGAGTGCTATTTTTTTCTTTTGGCCAAGACTAATGAATTCCTAGAGTACTCAAGGAAACCATCAGGGCCCTGAAGCCTCAAGTCCTGTTCCTAAAAAGCTTCATAGACAGGTAAATTTCCTCATCCTCCTGGAAGCAGGTAAAATGATGCTGCCATAGAGACCTACTAAAATCTGTATCTGGCTTGCAACATTTTTGTTATCCCAAGTGCTGGGCACCTAGCATAAGTGGAATAACATTTGTGGAGGAAAAAGTGAGGGAATTTTAATATGTTGGCCAACGATCTAATATTTTATTATTAAACAAATAATAATCTCATGCATTGGCAACTTTGAGGGAAAAAATTGAAAACAAGTTTGTTTGTCAAATGGAGGGTCCTTGTCCTCTTTTGCAAGATTCCATGAGAAGAAGAAAATGGGATTACAAGAAAGAAAGGTAAATATTTGGGGAAAAGAAGTTATTTAGAAAGCACCACTTGTTAAAAAACAAGATCGGTTTATAAGGTGAGAACTATTGGGCAGCTTAGATAGACTCTTAAAGCCCTGCCCACACTACTTTTGCTAATGTCCTGATGTTTACTTTGACAAGAAAAGCAGTGACACTAAATCAGAGCCTCTCTACCAGCCCGTTTATCATAAAGCATAGACTCTCAGTATTAGGTACTTCCTGTTTTTCTAATCGACTCTGCTCACCTTCTAGAGAGCGCATTCCAGACATGGGAGGAAGAAAGTGAAGTGGCTTATTCACCGTCATTGGTGGTTAGTGGCTCCATGAAAAACAGATGAGCTTTCAGTCCAGTGTATAAACTATGTTAAAGATTTGTTTTTATTACTATTAGAAGTATTGTTTTTAGGTAATTTCTGTTGCATTATTGAACCAGGCATTGTGAGATAAACCACTGGGAAAATGTCTTATAAATTTAACAATTTACACTATAAAATCTGCCTTATGTTAATTTAATAGTTTTTTGATTTCCCTCTGAGACCATGAGTCTGTATTTAGAATTCAGTGCTAAATTTGTTAGTGGATACTTTAGTCTGTGTTCTATATTTAGTTTCTAATCAACTTTCTTGTAAATAGGTCAGTTCTCATTATTTTTTGCTCCCTCTATTTAATTGGAGAATGCTTAGCAAAACTCCCAACAAATCTTGTTTTAATTTGCAGTTGTCTTTGTTTTTTGATTCAGAGTTTCAAGGCTAGTGTTAGCCTTTCCTGCATGGCTCTGACTTTGCAACAAGGGCTTTCAGTTCTTCATAATAGAAAGATGCTTGGTTTAATATGATGCATCCTCAGTGATCCAAAGACTATCTTTCCTTTCCTTTCAAGTATCCTGTGGCTGTCACTGGCTTTTGGTTCTGTAAAGTAAATGCACTTTCAATCTGAATACTTAATGACAATGAGGTTCTCATACTATGGGATTCCTAGCAATTTTTTTGAGCTTTTAAAAAATTCTAACAAGTTTTTTTTTCTTACTGAGAAGTAAACAACATAATACATATTTCTACTGGAAGGCAAAATTATTCTATAATTATGTGCTTATGAATATAAAATTGTTATATAAATGAGTGTTTACACATTAACATATACCTAATTATCTGTATTATCAATTCTGTGTTGAATGAATATAAGATACATGTAATGTAATCTGATTTGCATTATATAGAAGATGGTATTATAATAACTTTTCACATTTACTCGTTAACTTTAGAATAAAGTGTTTTTCTACTTAGTGTAGTATCTTTGAGTTTAGACTATTACTATTTACAAGAAACTTATTTCTTATGATTAGTACTATGGTAGTACTAAATATAGTTTAAGTGAATCCTATTTTTTCTTCCCTTATATTTATTTTCCCCACCAATGTTCATCATTCAATTATTTGAGGTCTACATCAAAAACTATAATCTGTTAAGTTTTAAACCTACTTTCAGGGAGACTTCAAGGAAATATTTAATCACTGAAATCCTCTGAATTCAATTTCCCATCTACGAAATGTGCACACTAATTCACACTAAAATTTTAATAAGATTAAATATAATAACTTGTATAAAATTGAACGTGTGTTGCAAAGGTAGAAGTTATTGTTCTGCTTTGGATGTTTTCTTACTGGTGAGTGGATTACGGAGTTATTGGAACACAACTATCTCCCTCTGAATTCCTGGATTTCTGCTTCTAGTAGATAATTCTTTCAAGTGCAGTACTAATGTTTCTATTAATATTTCCTTGTGTCCCTATTCTTTCCAAAAATATCTTGCCACTTTTGAAGCCAGAACTATTCTTTAAGAACATTCAAGACCACCTGATGAAATTGCTTGGAAGATTGTTGCTCAAATTCACAAGTTTACTGAAACCCAAATGTGTATTTACTCATTAAAGAAAGGGAAAGAAGATAAACTAATTTTTTATGGAAAACTACAAAAATCATTTTCTTACACCTGTTCACTTCCTCTAGTGGCTTAAATAAGATAATAGAATACTGAAGTATCAGCAGGGCAGAAAATATCTGAGATAGAAGCTGGAGAGATGAACAGCAATTATATGATAGTATATTAATTTACCAAGTTAATGTATAGTATGTATGTATGTATGTATGTATCTATCTATCTATCTACCTACCTATCATCTATCTATCCATCCATCCAAATAAGAAGTCCTAAATGTTATAAAAGCAGAGTTCATTATTCAGTTCATTATTAAGCCTAAACTGGTTGTAATGAATTATTTAAATTTACAAACCTTTCTTTTGAGATAAATACAAGACCTGGCAGAAGAAATGAAAAGTGTCATAGTAACATTTAAGAAGAATTTTGATAAAAATAACGATATTAGCTACTAATTATTTTCTCCTCAGGCATTGTTCTAATATATTTCATCTGTGTCTCACAAGTCTAAGAAGTCATTATTATCTACATTTTATAAGTGAGGAAACTGAGGCATAAAAAACTTCAATACATTCCTCAAGGTCACAAAGTTGTTGATTTATCACTTAATCCACAGAAGAATTTAGACCACTCAGTCATCATTATTTCTTTCTAAATTATTTCATTATTCTTTAAGATTTTCTATAACAGACTACAGAAGTAACTGGACCAAGTTCCTTTAACTTCACTTAGATCGTATAAAATAGAAGCCCAAATAAATAAGCCAGTAGCAGACAGTAATGACAAAGTCCTGTTAAAAGAAATGTAACATCTTAAGAGGGAACAAGGGCTTGAGTGAAATGTATTTTATGTTTTAGCATATCAAGAGAAAACTATAGTTTTAAAATACCGGATAGTTTAGTTCATTATGTCCATCTTCTTTCAAGAAAATGGGTCAACAAATCTGAAGTGGGAGAAATTCCTCGAAAAGAAAATAATTATTCTTGTTAAAGTCTCCTTTCAATTGCTATGTCTGACATCTTTAGAAGATTATAATGAAGTAATTAGAGTATTATAAAATTTTGGAGCAGATAATTTTCTAAGGCAGAAAGATAGCAAGAAAATTATTATAATCAGAATTGTCATCATTATTAAAATCATCAGTGGAATAATTCTGGGTAATTTTTAAAAAATGAAAGAATGGCCAGTGGGAATCTACATACAAAAATGTCTACTATTTTTCTCAGATGCATATATCATAAAATATATGAAAAGCATGTCAGCACTATCAGGTTAAATCAGATCAGAAACAGAAAACTACCACAAGGTCTACAGTCAAAATTTTAGGTATACACATACTGACACATTTTCCTGAAATGCTTAAAAACAGAATCCAGGTTCTTCAGATGGTTCCTGATGGGAATAACATTTTCTCAGCTTTCACCTCAGTGACAGCTGCTAATTGCTTCCAAGTTTCCCTTTCCTGAGACAGCATTTTTATTCATTTCTTATTTATTCTTCAGGCATATTCTACAAATTTACCCACTTTTCAACAAACCAAAAATTATTCTCTGTTGCTTTGTTTTCCTACAAAAATATGAGGCTACTATAAACTCAATTCTCATGCTGCTTTCCACACTTCTAATATGCAGGGAAGATCATTCTACCTCAGTACACGCAAAGCAGGCCACTTTTTTTTTCTAAAGGCTGAATATAGTTGTGTAGATACATCATGGTTTAAATCACCAGTCAGAAGTGGAAAATTATTTAGATGTTTCTAATCTTCTACTGTTTAAAATAAACCATAGCTATGAATGACTTTGTGTAGAATTATTTAGCAAATGTGGAAATATATGTGTAGGATAAATATGTATAAAGAAAAAAATTCCTAGGTCTAAGATTATGTGCATTTTAAACATACATATGTAAACGATGTAGATAAACCATATATGTAAATGTTTATGTAAATTTCCTCTGTAGCTATGCCAGCATACCAGCCCATCAGTAATGTATGAGAATGCCTCACATATTACAATAAAAGGTAGCTCTATTTTGTTTTTCATTTAGCAAATCTTTGCCAAATTTTTATATTTATCTTACTATGAATGAAATACAACATATTTGCATATAATTAAAGACTATCTTCTGAAAACTGTCTAGTCATATCTTTTGTTAATTTTCCTTTTGCGCTTTAATTCCAATGGATCTGTAGAAACTATATACACAGAACATTCCCTTTTTAATATAATATGAATTGCAAATTCACGCTCACTTTCAAAAGCTGAAATTAGTCCACACTTTTCAGTTCTCCTGGTTAGTCTTAACACATGGAAACTCTGCGCTCTCTTCATCAGGAGAGAGTGTACTTCTTTGCCCTTTAACTCTGTCCTTGTCAACATGACTCATTTTGGCCAAAGATGAGTTAGTAGATGTGACAACAGTGAAGAACTAAAATTTGTTTAAAAGATTATTCTAAAATACTGGCCTTTTGTGATCCACAATTAGAAGAGGTTTCTTCTAATCACTACTGCCACTGTCCTCCTACCCTGGTCACCATAATAAACGTATGGAGAGACCTTAGCCCGACCACAGCCAGAATCCAAGCCCCGCTGGTCTGCAGGCTGCAACAGAGCCACCCAGCAGAACCCCATCTGGATTAGGTCATCCAGATTCAACCAGAAGACACATGTGCATGAGGAACAATTCTTCTCCAGTAGGCATGCAGTATGCCTCAGAGACTGGGCATTAAATGGTCAGTTGTCCCCAGCTGTCATGCTTTTAAACAATGATTGCATTTAAAAATTATTTAGTTTGAATTTATGAATCATCGTTGTACCATACCTTCTGGAATTTGTATGTTGTTGAAAAAGACCTACCCACTGACAAAGTAAATTAAAATTAAATATGCTACATTTATTTTATTGTACTTTAGTTATGTGTTTCTTTCATTATTCAATAATTCTGGAATTTCTTTTAATAGAAGTTGTAAAATAGAAATTAAAATGTATTTTTTAACTCAAATGTTGCCATGCTATTTAATAAGAGATCTTTTCTCTATGACTTGAAATGTCTTACATATACTAATTACATAATGTATTACAGTATTATTGGTTAGTTCTCAAACTTTTCTTGCTTTTACCTTTCTTTCTCCCTCTCTTCCTGTCTCTTCACACACACAAACACACACACACACACACGTGTCACTAACACTCTTTAATAAGAAAAAAATTTACCAAATATTAAAATTATCTTTCATTATGAGAAGTATTACCCTATTTGTTTTTCAGAAGGACTTCATAATCCCACCGATGTTTTAAACAGATTTTAATTGACATTTTTATTGGAAGTACATAAAATATATATATTGATTTAGGGAAAAGAGATGTTTTACAATATAATGAGATTTCATTTTCTAGAACATAATATATTTGATTTATTGCAAGATTGTGTCCTTCTGGAGTGTTTTAAAAATTCTTGACCAGTGTTTATTCTTTAATTATATTGATTATATATTCTATTTCACTGTTTATCTACATAAAAGATATATAACTTTGTAGCTGGGCAATTAAATGAGTTATATTTTAATCTAAATTAATTTGTATCTTATTTATCATCTTTCCAGGTAAAAATATAATACCTTAAAATAATAAATTTTTCAAAATACTTCCCTTCTGACTTATTAAAAATATTTTGGGGGGATCATCTTTGATTCAACTATAGCTATAAGGAATAATATGAAGGGAACCTATGTACTCTTTACCCAGTTTCTCCAAATGATAGCATCTTGCAAAACTGTAATACAATATCACAACCAGCATATTGATATTAATACAAAGTACAAAATATTTACATCATAACGTCTTTTCTGTTGTTCTTCTGTAGCCACACCCAGTGTCTCCTGCCTCACCTTTGGTCCCACTGAGACCACTAATCTCTACTTCAGCTCTATAATTTATCTCAAGAATATGATATAAACAGAATCACAGAGTGTAAGGCCTTTTGGGCTTCTTCTCTGAGCATAAGTCTCCGGAGACTCAGCTTTGTTGTCACGTGTATCCATAGTCTGTTGTTTGCATTGCTGAGTAGTGGTCTATGGTGTGAACACACCATGGTTTATTTAATAATTCATTTATTGAAGGACAGCTGGATTATTTTCAGTTTTTGTTATATGAATAAGACTTATAAACATTTGTGTACAGCTTGTTATGTGAACATGTCTTCAATATTCTTGGATAAGTGCTCAGGAGTGCAATTGCCTGGTTGTCTAGTGTTTTAAGAAACTGACATACTGTTTTTCAGAGTGGCTTTATGATTTTACATTCTCACTAGCAACGTATGAGTGATTCAGTTCCTCTCCTTCCTTATCAGGGTTTGGTATTGTTTATTTGTTTGTTTTACTGTTAGCCATTCTGATAGGTATGTGGTGACATCTCCTTGTGGTTTCTATTTTCATTACCCTAAAGGCTAATGATATTGAGCTTCTTTTCATGTGCTCAATTGCCATCTGTATTTTTTCTTCAGGGAAATGTCTCTTTATGACTTTTGCCATGTTCTGATTGGACTGTTTGATGTTTCTATTGTTAAATTTTGAGAGCTGTTTATAAATTCTAGATACTAGTCATTTGTTAAATAAGTGATTTGCAAATATTTTCTCCCACTCTGTAGCTTGTTTCTTTCATCCTGTTGTCAGGTGTAAGAACTCTCTGCCTAGTCCTGTATCCCATAAATGTTCTATTTTTCAACTGAAAGTTTTAAAAGTTTTACATTTTACATTTAATTCTATGATCCATTTTGAGGTAATTTTTGTATAAGATGTAAGACTTAAGTCAAATTTTCTTTTTTTTTTTTTTTTTGGCCTATGGATGTCCATGTGTTGGAACACCACCATGTGTTGAAAGGGCTTTCTCCATTAGATGGCTTTTACGCCTTTGTTAAAAATCAGTTGGGAAATAATAGTGTGGGTTTATTTCTGTGTTTGCTATTCTGATACTTGGTCCATATGTCTGTCCCTCAGCCAAGATCACACTGTCTTGATTACTATAGCCATAAGTAATATTGGGTAGAATATTTCCTCCCAATTTGTTCTTTAACAAGATTGTTTTAGCTGTTCCAGACCCTTCGCCTTGTCATATGCACTTTAGAATAAGAAGCTTGGTGAACAATTATTAGTTTTTCTACATCTGAAAATATCCTAATTTCCTTTTCATTCCGGAAGATATTTTCACTGGTTATAGGATTCTGGGTGAACAATTCTTTCCTTTCAACATCTGAAAACTAGGTCTCTCTTCATTCTGGCCTCCACAGTTTCAGCTGAGAGATCCATGGTTATTCTTATTGTGTTTTCCTTATGGGCGAGTTGTCACTTTTCTCTGGCATTCTTCATTATTATTTTCTCTGTCTTCTGTTTTCAGCAGATTAATAGTGATGTGCGGCCCGGCGCAGTGGCTCACACCTGTAATCCCAGCACTTTGGGTCTCCGAGGCAGGTGGATCATTGGAGGTCAGGAGTTCGAGACCAGCCTAGCTAACATGGTGAAACCTCATCTCTTCTAAAAATACAAAAATTAGCCAGGCATGGTGGTGGGCACCTGTAATCCCAGTTACTCGGGAGGCTGAGGGAGGGGAATTGCTTGAACCAAGGAAGCGGAGGTGGCAGTGAGCCGAGATCACACCACTGAACTCCAGCCTGGGTGACAGAGCAACACTTCGTCTCCAAAAAAAAAAAAAAAAAAAACAACTATGACGTACATTGGCATTGATTGATTTCTTTGGGTGTGTTCTATTTCGGTTTGGTCAGTTTCTGTAATATGTAAATTTAATCTCTTGACAAACATGGAAGCTTTCACTGATTAAGTCTTTGAAACTTTGTTGGTCCCACTTTCTTCTCTTCCTCTAGAACTCTGAAAACCATGTGTATTAAATATTTTGTTACTGTACCACTAGTCCGTAGTCTCTGTTCATTTTTTTTTCCAGTCTATTCTCTCTCTGTTCTTCAAATTGGGTAATTTCTACTGCCCCATCTTCTAGGTGACCGATTCTCTTCTCTGTCCCCTCCATTATGCTGTTGAGCCAAATCACTGAACTTTTTTTTTTTTTTTCAGGTCAAAAATGTCCATTTCATTCCCTTCTACATTTTTTTTTTTTTGCTAAAAATTTATGTTTTTTATGAGGCTTTTTATTCTTTCGTTTCAAGTGTCTGTACATCCTGAACAATGCTTATAGTAATAAGAAGATGGTGATGATGAGGATGATGAAGAAGATATTCTATGATTCCTAATTTAAAGAGAATACTTTCACAAAGATCTTGTATGCTTTCTAATATTATGATCATGTTGTTATAGGAATTTTTATATTTTCTTTAAAGAGATAATACATTTTACCCATTATAAATAATAAATGTATTTTATTGTAATGTAAAGAAATGTAAAGAAATGTAAAGAAAATAATAAAATGTATTTTCTTTAAAGAGATAATACATTTTACCCATTATAAAAGTAATTATCCATTTTTTAACTTTATATAAAGAATGGGTGATGCATTTTAAACTGCATGTTGAGTATATAATGAGATCTTTTTAAAGTTCTATTTATTAGTATGTCCAATAAAATATTCTAAGTCCAAAGCATCTTTGCATTACTATCGTAAACCCTACTTGCTTATGAGGTATCAAAACCATGTTGAAGCTGGATTCTGTTTCCTACTTGAAATTTTTTTCATTGCTATTCAAAAGAATGATTGGTCTGTGATTTTCTTTGTCCTATCTTTTTGAGCTTTTTAAAATGTCAGCATAATCTTAGCTTCAGTTTTAAGAATTAAAGGTTTTTTTTCTGTTTCAATTCTCCAGTAGAGGAAAAGTGATGTTTTACATTTTATTAATGCAAATATCTTACTTTTCATGTTAAATGTATTCCTAGATATTTTATTTGATATACTAAGACTATTTATGTCTTAAATAGTTGGTGGAATATGCTTTGAAATTTGCTATGCCTGGTACTTATTTGGATGTAGTTCTTTATAATTTTCTCTATTTCTTGTAGAAGTAAGGCTGGTTAATTTATATTTTCCTAGAAAATTATTGAATTCATTTAGGATTGCAAACTTAGTTTTATAGAACTAAGCAATGGCATTTTAAACAATTATTTTAATAGATTCTATATCAAAATTTCCTAATTTCCTCATTATCAGTCCTATGTCATTTGTGATTTCTTCTTTCCCAGTTTTGGTATTTTACATAGATGGCCCTGAGTGATGGCTATTTGCTCATATAGTCATAGACACGTATTTCTAGGTGTTCTTCACCCAAAGGCAATGCTCTTGGCTATGACCACCTCACTTTTTCAAGGTGGTTTGAGATGAGTTATCTTTCACTTTTGAGTCCATGAGCACTCAGGAATCCTTGTTGTGTTAAAGAGGAAACAGTAGATTGTTTCTGCTCATACTGCTCTTTGTTTTTTTTATTTTTGTTGTTTTCTTTTGTAGGCTTTTTTTTAAGCCTGACACCCTTATTATCTCCCGACTGTAACTTTCACAGAGAATGCAGATTCCCTGGGACTCACCTGACCAGGACTCTATCTTAGAGAGGTTCTCTTGAGACTCCTTCTCTTGGAAAAAAAAGGTAGATTTGGGGACAGCATGTCTTTAATTCTACAAAACCCTTATGAATCTCTAGCACTACTTTTATCCTTCAGTGTCCAGATATTTATTCATGTTTAAATTGTGTTTGTGGGTATATGTGTGTCAATGGCCTGATATTTTTGCACTGAGTCCTGCCGAAAGGTATTTCTTACCTCTGATTTTAAGGAGGGCCTTCTCACCCATCTCCCTCAGCTTTTGCATCTCATTTAAATTCCAGCCCACAGCAAAGCACTATTTCACCTTCGTGTACGTATTGATAGCCCCAGTGAAGAGAAAAGCTCATGTCTACTGACTTTTACCTTCTGTGAATTTCTTTTCACCTTCTGGGTCAATAATGAAAGGGAGCCACGCTGAACACCAGGGATTCTCTTTTGGGTCATTATGCAAAATTCTCTATATCTATGTTTAGTTTGCTCTATGAGAATATTGTTACTTATACACATGCCCAAAGTTTGGCATACCTACCCTTCTAGCTGTGCTGTAGATATTAGATATTAAAAGTACTTTCCATGTTTGTTCTATTGCTGAGTTTTTAAATATATTTTGCCATAAGTCACTCTACTAGCAAATTTGGTAAAAGTGGATAGTTAAAACATGTTTGTTTCATTTTGAAAACAATAGGGTGATTTTTAAACATAATTGTACAATCATTAAGAGGTGTCTTTTGTGGTTTCCTTAAATTGATGCAGAAATAAAAGAAATGCAGAAGAGATGTCAGATACTTCACAAAGAAAACGTCAGCGAGCCAGGAATACTGGATACTGATAATTAAGAAGAAATGATTTAAAGTGACATTGAGTCTTTAAAAATGTACAAATAAACAGATGACAGCTATGAGGGCAAAAATATGGGCCTTAGCACATGAGAGAAATATTAGAGTTGAGAGGGAGTGGTTATAAGGAAAAGCAACAACTAAAACCCAGCCTGGAAGCTAGCAGGCACTCATTAAATGCTTTTTGAATGACTATTAAATAAATTCCATACTAGACGCATTGAGTTTGATGTGGAAATTTTCAACAGTAGTGTAACCTTAAACCTCTATGGTGCTTTAAGTTTACAAAGCATTTTCATATGTTGCCCTATTAATCCCCACAATAAACCCATAGAGGAAAATATTATTATGGCTTCCTTACAGCAGAGGAAATGAGGCTTAGGAAGATTAAGTTATATATTTAGTATGAGCCAGAGATAATGTTACAGACCAAGTGTTCTGAAACCTGGACTCTGTCTCATACTGTAGAATGCTCCAAGTGGAAGCAGCTTCAGCTGCCGTAGCAGGGTATCAGACACCCTGGAGGAAATCACAATGTTTGCAAAGGTTCGGATAATTACAGAGCAAATGAATAATGACAACACATCCTCACTAGGTGGGAGATAGATACATGAAGGCTGGGGCGCTGTATCTTTTTTATTGCAGTTTCACACACACTTAGGGAAGCTCAATATATGTTTATTAAATGAATGATTTGTCTAAAGCTTCGAGTATGCTGGACAAATAGAGCTTTATTTGTATTAAAATAAAACTCAAAAGAGATACATGCCAGGAGCCTGGTGAAAGAATAAACATCTTTGGGCAACAAATTTAATGTTAAGAGTTAAGAGAATTGGGAAATAAAGGAAGGATTCAAAGGTTCCTCTTGAAACAAAAATCATACATATCAAGGACAACAAACAAGTATTTTAAAGGGAGACATATTTAGGCTGGGAGGGGTGGCTCCCACTTCTAATCCCAGCACTTTGGGAGGCCAAGACAGGAGGATCACTTGATCCCTGGAGAAGTCTGAGACTAGCCTGGGCAACAGAGTGGGACCTTGTCTCTATTTAAAAAAAAAAAAAAGTATACATATATATACATAGATACATCTTCATATCTTACATATAGAATATACTTCTGAGGAACTTTACAATTTTACATTTATTTATTTATTGCTTTGGCTTTTATAAATGAGGTAACCTATTATAGATTGATTTGACATTCCTTAAACATATTCTTCTATACAAGGCACTTTTTCTTTAATCCGTTTGCTCTCTCTCATTTTTCTATGATTTTAAAATTTTTCTTCCTTTCTCTGAAGGCATTGTCTGCATGCCTTCGTTAGTCCTCATTTTAAAAATAATTGTATTCATTTATTTCAAATCAAATTGTTTTTGGTGCACTATCACCTCATTTTATTTTTAACTTAGATATATGCAGGTTTCATATATTTCATCCTTTTCTTAATTTATTTTAGCTTGTTTTGAAATTTCACTGACATTTCCATTTCTTCTGTGGCATATCTTATTGGAGGTTTCTTTCTTCTTTTCTTTCTATAAAGACACAGTATAGAATTTCATTGAGATTTTTCTCGTTGTTTTCACCTGAATTTAGTTTCACAAAATTTTCAGAAGATGGGGTGGGTTCAGGAAAGATTTTTAAAGTTCACAGCTCCCACAGGCTCTTGTATAATTTTCAGCAATTCTTTAAGATAGGGTCACTTACCATTTGAAATTGTCTTGCATTTTCCTTTGCTCATTTTAAACATGACTGTATCTTTCCTTTGACCCTATTGCTTTGGTTCTGATAAATTTAGAGTCTTTTTCAAGTGGTCTCTCGTCAATGTTGGGCTTTCTTGTGGAAGGCATTTTGGAGGTTTTATAGACTTCAGATTCCCCCAGCTGCCTCATCTTAAACCATGGATTCATGGTAATTATACACAATTTAGAGTATGATGGGAAACTATGTATAACTTGCCTGCCCACCTCCATTGGAGGCCGGGTTGTAATCTGGGAGTGATCCAGGTCTCATGTTCGTCACATGTCAAATTGCCTCTTTCTCTTTCCTCCTGAAGGAACGTTGATACCACTCTGGTAGTGTGCATTGGTGATTTGTCCCCAAGCTCATCTATCATGATTTCTTTTAGTGGTTATAATCTGTTTGGAGTTTTAGTGGGGTTTTGTTATTCTCATTTTTTAAAATTAACAAAAAATGTATATAGTTATCACATATAACATGATGTTTTGGAATATGTATACACTGTGGAATGGCTAAATTGAGCTAATTAACATATGCTAATATATGCATTACATCACATACTTATTTTGTGTGTGTGTGTGTGTGTGTGTGTGTGGTGAGAAAACTTAAAATCTACTCAGTGATTTTTCAGATACAATACATTCTTATTAACTATAGCCACCATCGTATATAATAGAACTCTTGAATTTATTTCTCCAACTGAAATTTTGTATCCTTTGACCAACATCTCTTCAACCCCCTCCTCCTCCAGGTCCTGGTAACCACCACTTTATTCTGGATTTCTATGAGTTCAACTTTGTTAGATTCCACATAAGTGTAATCACGCAGGATTTGTCTTTCTGTGTCTCATGCATTTCACTTAGCATCACTTCCCCCAGGTTCATCCGTGTTGTCACAAATGACAGGATTTTCTTCTTTTTTTTCAGGCTGAATATTACTGCATAACACATTTTCTTTTTCTATTTGTCCATTGATGGACACTGAGTTTGATCCCATGTCTCGGCTGCTGTGAGAAGAGATCTCATCAGTACTCGACTACCGCCACTATTGTCTAGAAGCTTCTCCCTCACTCTCTCAACGAGGTGCAAAAGCTGTCGTGGAGGCTTCAACTGATAGAACCAGCTTATTCTGGGATTGTGTATCTCTAATATATCAAAAGTGTAAATCTCTTAATTCAATAGAATATAATAAGCACCTATTTTGGTAGGTACACTGTTAATAGTTAACATTTTCATATTCTTCTATTACAGAATCATACACATTCATACAAACATATTTGGAAATCGATTTTTTTTTACGTTTTCTAAGTAATAGAGAATATTCTTTATCACCAAATGGTTTCAAATCTTCTTTGTTCTACTTTACAATATTTAGCAACTTAACTCGTCCGTCTTCATTATCAGAGTATACCACAGAGTAGTGGCCTGCATTTGAATATACTGTATACTGATGCTTTCTCCCTTTAGTCTAAAAATTTCAAACAATCACTCCAATCTCAGTCAAAATAGAAAAAAAAAAAACGTTTTAGGAAGGTAAAACCAAACATTTGTAATAATTAGATAGAAATATTTTTGCAATTTTAAGGAACTAAGATAATTGTTTCCTGATCACTGAAGTTTGTATATTAATTTTAAGAAAACTAGTAGGTTTTAAGTACTTGAAAAAATTATCTATTTCTTAACCATATGGTAATAAACAATAAATGATTGGCTTTGAATGGCAGTCAATACCATGGTAATTGTATTAGTCTGTTCTCATGCTGCTAATAAAGAGATACCTGAGGCTGGGTAATTTATAAAGGAAAAAGGTTTAATGGACTCAGAGTTCCACATGGCTGGGGAGGACTCACAGTCATTGCAGAAAGCAAAGGAGAAGCAAAGGCACTTCTTACCTGGTGGCAGGAAAGAGAATGTGTACAGGGGAACTCCCCTTTATAAAACCATCAGATCTCATGAGAACAGTATGGGGAACAGTATGGGGAAAATCATCCCCAAGACTCAATTATCTCCACCTAACCCCGCCCTTGACACCTGGGGATTATTGCAATTCAATGTGAGATTTGGGTGGGGACACAACCAAACCATATCAGTAATGTTACAGAAAAATAAATAAATAAATAAATGATACTTGTCAAATCATAGAAAGGACTGCTTTATTCAGAGCCATTTCAAAAGATATAGGGACCCCTGCAGTGGGATCCTGCAGTGGGGGAGAGTGATTTGGCTGAACTTGGAATCCTGCATGAGCAAGTGGGAATTTATAGCCAAAAATAAGTGTGGAGGTCAGTGGATAGTAAATTAAAGAGACATAACATCAAAGTCAAGGGGAATTTGGTTAGGCCAAGCGGACATCATTCTTGCTGAAAACAGGCCAGGGTGATCCAACATCGCCTGGGGTATGGTGGAGGATGAGGTATCTGAGCAGATATCAAGGATGGAGAGTTCTTGCTAAAGTGACTTAGCAGGGTTTTTTTGCTGAAATTAGATTTTACCAGGAAGTTCACAGATGGGTCTATCAGAAGATGCAGAAGCCTGACTAAAGTTTGGCCAAGAAAAAATTTTTGTCAGTAAATACCCAGTCAAATAAATCATTGTATGCTGGAAGTAATCTTTTAATTTCAGGATTAAAAAATAATGCTTGCTGGGTGCGGTGGCTCATGCCTATAATCCCAGCACTTTGGGAGGCTGAGTTGGGTGGATCACCTGAGGTCTGGAGTTCGAGACCAGCCTGACTAACATGGTGAAACCCTGTCTCTACTAAAAATACGAAAATTAGCCGGGCATGGTGGCAGGCACCTGTAATCCCAGCTACTTGGGAGGCTGAGGTGGGAGAATCACTTAAACCTGGGAGGTGGAGGTTGCAGTGAGCCAAGATAGAGC
The DNA here is from genome assembly GCF_028885655.2 of Pongo abelii. Classification (NCBI taxonomy): domain Eukaryota; kingdom Metazoa; phylum Chordata; class Mammalia; order Primates; family Hominidae; genus Pongo; species Pongo abelii. The sequence goes on along the minus strand of NC_071999.2, from coordinate 110,608,401 downwards.
CATTGCACTCCAGCCTGGGCAACAGAGCAAGACTCTGTCTCAAAAAAAAAAAAAATTGTCATATTTTCTACCCAATTACATCAGCCACCCACTGAGACCAAACCACCGGTGGGATTTGTTGCCCTGCTAGGCCCTCCATCCAGACCCTTTCAAGGGACTCCAGAACATGTGACTACACAACCTCACAGTTTTGGAATCAAGGGATCGTGGCACCATCACCATATTTTCTAACTATCATCCATTTTTTACTGAAATTGATAGTTAATTTAGTCATATAGCATATATGACTACAATGTAAAAACCAGCTTTATTCATCTAGCTATTGTTTATTTGGTTGGACCAATTATAAGAGTTAATTTAAAAGCCTTTGCCAGTGTTTAAGATTTACTAAAGTAATGTGTACACTGCTTGAGTTTCTGCAAGCTGTCGCAGGCTGTAAACTCATTTATGCTTTCTCTTCACTGATATCTCCTTACTAAAGGATACACTAAATCATCTCATGTAGCATTCAGTGTAAGAGTTCTAGTAATAAATTTAATACACACTATCGCTCAATATTTCCCTAGAGTTGTTTAAAACATTTATCCTGGAACTGAATAACATGACTTACATTTTTAAAGATAGTCATCAACTCCTAAATTATGCAAAAAAAAAAAAGTCTCACACAGGTGTTACCCAATCAATTTTCACTTAAATAATTATGTATTTTTGCGTGCGAACAGTTTGATTACTTAAAGCTTGAGGGATTTGAAGTATCACAGTAAAGGACAGTTTATTCTATGTTGATGCATTCTGATTTGTATCTTTGAATCCAAATTTTAAAACTATTTAAAAAGTTAAATTTTCCCAAGCTGTTTAATTCCAATTAACCTGGAAACAGGGTGTGGGGTGAACAAAATAAAAACCATTCCCACCACAACAGCAATAGGAACAACAAAACGGTGATATAAATCTGAAAACACTTGAACTTTAGTCTGTTCTCTAATTATCAAAGATTGAACAAGATGAATGAGATACTTAACCCACTGTGTCTTTATTTCCCCCCTGAAATTTAGAAAATTCTAAACCTGAGCTTCTCTAAGGTTGTTTTTAATGCCTCTATTACTTTGTTTTAGAAGTCATCTTCCAGTCTTCTATAAATGATTTCTTATTTCTCCTGATTATAGAAGAATTAACTCTTCACGACCAAAGCCATCTATTATTTTCACAAAATATTTAGAAATCTTTTGTTTCTCAAATATATTTATTTTTATTCAGATGCAAACCGGGACAATACAGGTCAGTTAACATCTTTATATTTGAAAACTTCCATAGAAATGAATTGCCCATCTGATAAGAAATTAATAACCACAATAGACAGGCTCAAAAACTCTGTTGGAAAAAATCGAATAATCTGATTTTAAAAATGGGCAAAAGGCCAGGCCTGGTGGCTCACGCCTGTAATCCCAGCACTTTGGGAGGCCGAGGCGGGTGGATCACGAGGTCAGGAGATAGAGACCATCCTGGCTAACATGGTGAAACCCCGTCTCTACTAAAAATACAAAAAAATTAGCCAGACCTCGTGGCGGGCGCCCTTAGTCCCAGCTACTCGGGAGGCTGAGGCAGGAGAACGGCGTGGACAGAGCTTGCAGTGAGCCGAGATGTCACCACTGCACTCCAGCCTGGGCGACAGAGCCAGACTCCATCGGAAAAAAAAAAAAAAAAGGCAAAAGATGTGTAGACATTTCTCAAAAGAAGACATACAGATGGCAAATACACATACGAAAAGGTGCTCGACATCACTGGTCATCAGAGAAATGCAAATCAAAGCTACAATGAGATATCATCTCACCCTAGTTAAAGTGCCTTTTCTCAAAAGATAAGCAATAATAAATGCTTGCGAGGATCTGGAGAAAAGGGAACTCTCTTATACTGTTGATGGGAATGTAAATTAGTACAACCACTAAGGAGAAGAGTGTGGAGGATCCTCAAAAATCTAAAAATAGAGCTATTATATGATCCTTGTAGAATATATACCAAAAAGAAAAGAAATCAATATACTGAAGAGATATCTGCACTCCCATGTTTATGGCATCCCTGTTCAAAATAGCCAAGATTTAGAAGCAACCTAAATATCCATCAACAGATGAATGAAAAAAGAAAATGTGGTACTTATACACAATGAGTTCTATTCAGCCATTAAAAAAGAACAAGATTCAGGCTTTTACAATAACACAGATGAAACTAAAGGTCATTTTGTTACATGATATAAGCCAGGCACAGAAAGACAAACATCATTGCATGTTCTCACTTATTTATGGGACCTAAAAATCAAAACAATCGAACCCACAGAGATAGCGAGCAGGACGGTTACTAGAGGCTGGGAAGGGTAGTGGGAGGGGGAGGGGGAGGTGGGGATAGATAAAGGTTACAAAAAATAGAATGAATAAGGCCTAGAATTTGAAAGCACAACAGGGTGACTATAGTCAGTAATAATTTAACTGTACATTTAAAATAACTAAAAGAATATAATTGGATTGTTTGAGACATAAAGGATAAATGCTTGATGGGATGGAGACCCCATTCTCCATGATGTGATTATTACACACTGCATGCCGCTATCAAAACATCTCATGTACCTCATAAATATATACACTCACTATGTACCCACAAAAATTAAAAATTTAAAAAGTGATAATCTTAAACATGTATCATCACGTAAAACATAGAATAGCTACTAAGCTGTTTTCTGCTTACAAAAATTTTGGATAAGGTATAAAAACAGGAATTAAAGGAATTCAAATGTATTGGAAGTCAAATATTTGCCAGCCACTACATCAGTATTTTTATTTAATCTTACTTACTTAAAATAGCCTTTATTAGGAGATGGGGGTCTCGCTTTGTTGCCCAGGCTGGTCTTGAACTCCTAGCCTCAGGCAATCCTCCAGTTTCAGCCTCCCACAGTGCAGGGATTACAGGTGTGAGCCACTGCACCTGACCCTTAATTTTACTTACTTTTAGTGAATTTACTTAATTTATTTAAACCTTCAATATGTACTAGAGTAGGATTTGGGGGCTCATTCTCCATGTGAAGAAACTGTGAGATCAAAATTGTTACTTAACAATCAATGGAGGTGATGTTCTTGCACCAGCATCCCTAATTCACATGGTGCTTGTTTTACTCTTTCTGTGGTATGAGGCAAGCTCTTCTGAGATAGGAAAGTGTTTCATATTTTTTCTTATGATACATTCAGTCAAGTGTGCCCACAAAATGAGGCAGAGACAAGACTCAGGACCATAAAGTTTAACACACTGATAAGTCCTACAGACAGAGGCACGGCACGCCAAGAAGACTACCTGGTAAAGGCACCAGGGCATTAATAAAGCAGAAGACAAGAGCCAGGGGAAAGGTCTGGCCACTGCTTTTATTGGGGTTTTTGTGGGAAACACAAGGTGGGCCAAGGTGAACATATTATGAATGGCTAGTTTGCGTAATTCTGTTGTGCTTTACCAAGTTCATCCAACCCATTTCCCGTGAGCCACATGCAGCCCAGGAAGGCTCTGATGGCAGCCCAACACAAATTGATAAACTTTCTTAAAACATGGAGGGTTTTATGCAATTTTTTTTAGCTCATCAGCTGTGGTTAGTGTGAGCGTATTTTATACGTGGCCCAAAACAATTCTTCCAATGTGGCCCAGGGAAGCCAAAAGACTGGACACACCTGCTAGGGGTGGTTCCTAGTTGCCTAGCACCTGTCCCTATAATGATTGAGGTAGAAGAATATTGCCTCCTGAGGTGTGCAGGTCAGATAGAGAAGATATGGCTTTTCATGAATTATTTGCATATCAAAGACATGCTCTTGGCTGGGCCTTGTTATGTCTAAGAATTGGCTAGCCCTGGAAAGACAATTTCTTCCAGAAAGGCTTTTTCAGATGTGAAAACATCATAATATTCAGAAAACAATGTAAAAATGCAATGCATAAAGCCATTCACATGGATAGACAATTTCTACAAAATAATTATCTGCCTTTTCCCAAGATAAAATTTAAAAGGTAGAGTTGAAATCAGGTTATAATATTTACTTGCATAAGTGACAGATGTTTTTATGCCATTGTCTGATCTTAAAATAGGAAAGCAACCCTAATAAAAAGAGATAATCTGTAAATCAACTGCAAGAGAAATCATACGTGTGTGGAAGGTTAATGGTCACATAAAAATGCACAGAATACTGTCACATAATATTACCAAAACCTTCGTTACTTTTTCTCAAAATTTAAACTGAAATTCTTCTTGTGATCCTTGTAGTCTGTAATATCTTACAAATAGCACGTTACAGTTAACATGGCTTAGAGCTATATGAGCAAACAAGAACTAATACTCGTCTGATGACAAATAGACACTATGGTCTTCAAAAAATAATTCACCTCTCTGTACATTTACTGATCTGTAAATGTTGACAAAACGAGATGCTTCTTTTATCTACGTAGTCAACTCCTATTGTCTATCTTTCCCCACCCAAGAATTGAAAACTGTATAAATACCAAGAACCATTCTTTCAAGGAAAACACTCAATTTAAGAAAAGTAAAAAAAAAAAAAAGATTGCTGGTTGAAAATACTATTGAGTATTGGTTTCAGGACTGAAATGGTACAGGCATTCTCAAAGGTTTCTTATACAGAAAGGCAGAGAGATAAAAGTAGAACACAAGAAAAAATGGACGAGAAGAATGAGCCATTAAAAGATCATAAAGAATAGACAGGTAATAGGAAAGATTAAAGACTTCTTCAATTGTAGAATGGGATGTTAGCACTAAATGTTTTTCAGTAACCTTTGGTTTAAAAATATGTAATGATTACTCCTGTTTTAGTTCCTTCTCAAGGAGATCCTGAGGTGAGGTTTGGAAGGCTGGTAAGTAATTAGGGGAAGAGTGAAGGTAACATTGGTAGAGAGATAGGGACATGAGATAGGATAGAAAAGAATCCAAGAAAGGGTGGGTTATCCGGCCAGCTATGATGGTGGATGACTATAGGTTACCTGCCCTGGGGAACTGTGGGAACTGTAGGAACAGGAAAAAAATACAAGTCTCCAAATAACATCCCTGTCTTGTAGTCACGTGATGAGGTATTTTCAGCTGGCCTCAGTTACAGGCAAAGTGGGCCAGAGATATTGCTTGGTCAGAGACAATCGAATGCTGGATAGAGGACGGGCTGCATTCACTGAAGCAGTTGGGCACAGAGATATGGTGGGGCACCAGCAGCACCTGCACACAAATTCGAATACACTGCATCACAAATGGTTTTTAAGTATTTGTCAACCCTCAAGATGCTTAAAGTATACGTAGTGATAACATCATGTTTTGAAGAGTCACTACCTTCAGTGGTGAGGAGTAAATATCTGTAGGTTGCAGCTACAATCGTTGCACTAGAATGCAATTGTCCAACATATCTCTTGGAGTTTAACACTTCTGGCATTCAATACATTTGCAAATAACATGGTTAAATAAAATTAAACAGATTTGCTTCTTACAAAAATTTCTCAAAACAAATTTATTTAATATTGTTTATAATAAATATTCCTTTAGAGAGGGGGGCATTAGAAACACTTTTTAATAGAATACTCATTAATTTATTCGGGAATTATTAAATCGCTACCTTCATGAAGGTTACATTTTATTGAAGTCTATCCATAGATAACAAATTTAATTAAATAAATTATATCATATGATATAAGGAAATGAGTGCTTTTGAGGAAAATAAAGCAAGTCAGGGAAGGATAGTGCTGGAGGAGGAGGGAGGTTATTCTGGGGAGTAGCATCTTAAAATAGGCTGATCAGATGTTGCTTGATTACAGACTTAGAGGATATGAGGGAGAGAATCTTCTCATCATTTAGGGGAAACATATTTTCTGGAAAGCAAAGCAGTAAATCAAAAGATCCTGAAGCAGCACCAGAACAGAGAAGGAGTGAGTGTGGCTGCAGCCCAGTGAGTGAAGGGGGTGCTTAGGCTGTGAGCTCACAGAGGCTAGAGGCCAGCGTGGAGTAGAGAGAATCTGGGCTTTCACTCTGAGTTAAACGGGAAGCCATTGGAGTGCATGCATGGACACACACACTCACACACACACACGAATACAAGGAAAGTTAGAGGTGGTGGACATGTTTAGGACCTTGACTGTGGTGACAGTATCATGGTTGTATGCATATGTTCAAAATCATAAGGTCTACATTAAATTTGTGTAATTTTTTAGACATCAATTATACCTCAACAAAACTAAAACGACAAAAACCAAGTGAATCAAAAGAAGAAAAAAAACAAAACAAGAAGAGAAGAATTGAGTTGTCATTAACTGACAAAAGGGAATCTGTGGATACAAAACTGTTAGAGCAGGGATATCATTTTAGTTTGGGACAGGCTGTGTTTGAGGCAACTATTAGACATCCGAGAAGTTATCAAAGTACTAAGATGTGGAGGTCCAAAGATTAAAAAAAAAAAAAAATAGAAAGAAAAACGTTGAAAGTATTCAGCATATATCTATCTATCTATCTATCTATACATATATATGTATAATTTATTTAAATCAAAGGTCAACCCAGAGAACGGGATGGACAAAGAGTTATGGAGAATCAGCCCTGTGGCCTGCCCATGGGAAGGGATCAGCAGAAAGCTGAGAGACCAGAAAAAGAACGCCAAAGAACTGGCAATTTGGACTGAAGAAAATCAGGTAAAAATGATATATTGTAAGCCAAGTGAAGAAAGTGTATTCACAAGGAAGAAGTGCTTAGTAGTTCTAAATACTGTTAGTGAACAAGGTGAAGGTTAAGAATTGACTTTTGTACCTTCAAAAGATAGCAATAAAGTCATTTTGGAAAGATCAAAAAATGTTGAAATACATACATATATTTTTTAAATTGTAAAATATATATTTTCTTCATGAACATAGTTATAAATCTCCTAAATATAATAGTAATAAATACAATTTAACTCTGTATTAGGATATGTAATTAACAATTAGGTCTTATCCATGAAATAAAAAAAATCCATAATTATAAATGCACTAATAGAGTTCATTACATTATAAAGTCAAAGAGAAAAGTATAAAATCATTGTGAAAGAATCTGAAAAAGGTGTTTATGAACTTTCTTAGGAAGCTGAAAGCGCAGGCCAAGTTCTTACCATAATATACAGTACTTGTGACAAAAGAACAGCCAACAGCATTCTGACACTTGGAAGATGTTTTCTTTATTCTAGGAGGAAGTCATGATTCTATTTTCATTATTACCTATCAATGTCTGAAAAGTTCTAATTAACTGAATAATAGCAGAAATAGATATTTGAGGCATCCCTGTTGGAAATAGAGAAATAAATGTATTATTATTAGCAGATTCTGTAGCTATAGTTTTCTAAGTAGAAAACTCAAAAGATAAATACAAATATTATTAGAAAATTTGTGTGAATCAACTGAGGCGGGTGGATCACCTGAGGTCAGGAGTTTCAGACTAGCCTGGCCAACATAGTGAAACCTCATCTCTACTAAAAATACAAAAAAAATTAGCTGAGCAAGGTGGTGGGAACCTGTAATCCCAGCTACTAGAGAGGTTGAGGCAGAAGAATTGCTTGAACCTGGGAGGCAGAGGTTGCAGTGAGCCAAGATCATGCCATTGCACTCCAGCTTGGACAACAAGAGTGAAACTCTGTCTCAAAAAAAAAAAAAAAAAAGAAAGAAAGAAAATTTGTGTGAATTAAGAAATGTGATTACATAGAAATTTACTTACCATAATCAACATGTTATGAAACAGAAATAACCATAAAAATTGATTTGAAAAATGTTTTGCATATTACAAACAAAGTAATGATTTTATAAAATAATGACCATTGCTTATATGATGAAAATAAAACTGTCAACAAAAACCACAATTGAAGTATAGAAACAATAAATAGGCAAACATATCATACCCTTGAATGTAAAGATTGACTGTTATTGTCAGAGGCATATGAACCAGAGCAACTCCATCTTAAATAGGAGCTGGATAAAATGAGGCTGAGACCTGCTGGGATTCATTCCCCAATGGTTAAGGCATTCTAAGTCACAGGATCAGATAGGAAGTTAGCACAAAATACAGGTCATAAAGTCCTTGCTGATAAAACAGTTTGCAGTAAAGAAGCCAGCCAAAACCCACCAAAACCAAGATGGTGACGAGAGTGACTTCTGGTCATCTCATTAGTGCCATGACAGTTTAGAAATGCCATGGCAACATCAGGAAGTTACCCTATATGGTCTACAAAGGGGAGGCATAAATAATCCACCCCTTGATTAGCATATCATCAAGAAATAATCATAAAAATGGGCAACCAGCCTCCCTCGGGGCTGCTCTGTTTATGGAGTAGCCATTCTTTTGTTTCTTTACTTTCCTAATAAACTTGCTTTCACTGTACTCTATGGACTCGCCCTGAATTCTTTCTTGCACGAGATCCAAAAACCCTCTCTTGGGGTCTGGATTGGGACCCCTTTCCTGTAACATTAACAATAATAACTAAATGATCATTAAGTTTTATGAAATCCCAACAAAAATCTCCCTAGATTTGGGAGGGAGAGGGGTTTTTAGAGTGTGTGTGTGCACTTAAAATCAGAAATATTTCAAAATGCTTTTGGAATACTAAGGAATGATAATAGACACTTTTTATATAAAAATAATGACAAGGAAATTCACCTCTCACATACACACAGACCTTTTCCTTTCAATATTTTTAACACCGATGATCATCTTTACTAACCAAGCAGAATCTGAATGTCACTCTAGACTTTCTCCCTTTATGCTCCTCCCTGGATTTAGCCTATTCCCAAATCCTGCCCTTTCAACTTCCTCATCATTGTTTAAATCTGTCTGCTTTTTAAAAAAATCTCCATTCTCAATAATTAGGTAAAGTTACCCACCAATTCTGCATGAATTATGACAACTGCCTTCATGCCGCTCCTGCTGTCTCCAGATCCTCCACACCCTCCCAGGAAGCCGCTCTCAGCTTTACCTCACCTTCTCTCAGTGCTATGCCAAGAGTCAACTTTGGAAATGCAAATTGAGGAATAAACGTCTGCTTGAAAACAAGCTTTCCTGGCTTTTTATTTCCCTCATCCAAAGTGCTGTGGTTGCCTGCCCATCTGGACCTTGTTGTCTAACACCCCTCAGATCTTCCCACTTCCCACCTACTTTCCCCGGCATGACAAATGAAAACCTGTGCTCCGTGTCCTCCACTGTTAGAGTCTCTTCAATTACCCTCTAGTTTACATGTTACTTCCATGTAAAGTTCTCTCTGAGCCACAACAATGCACATACAATCCAATCCTGGGTTGTTTAGATGCCTCTGTTATGATCAGTACCTGTAGCTTCCATATTTCATAAATATATTTCTTCCTTATGCCTTCCATTTCATCGCCAGCCTTCTGAAGGCCAAAATTATACTGGTGACCACCTGTCCCATTTGTGCAGTGTCTCATCTAACAAATACTTACTGAAAAAATTGAACAGTATTAATATAGTTTATAGTTTATAAATTCACAATAGTGTGATTAAAATGCAGAAAGAGAGAAATGTATAGCTCAGTGAAATTGTCATTATAAAGGAATTATTTCAAATCAAAGGGAAATTACAAATTATTAAATAAATGTCACTTGACCAATTGGATAACTGTTGGAAAACAATGATGTTAAAAGCCACTACCGGAAATCCAAAGTAAATTAATAGCTGAAAGTCAACTAGATAAAAGTGTAGGTAACTGTTTGCTCTCATAGATGGGCTGTACCTTTTTAAAGCCAAAAAGCAGAATAAGAATTTAAAAACCTAGGCCTGGCATGGTGGTTCATGCCTGTAATCCCAGCAATTTGGGAGGCCGAGGCGGGCAGATCACCAAGTCAGGAGTTTGAGATCAACCTGACCAACATGGTGAAACCCCGTCTCTACTAAAAATACAAAAATTAGCCAGGCATGGTGGCATGTGCCTGTAGTCCCAGCTACTTGGGAAGCTGAGGCAGGAGAATCGCTTGAAACCGGGAGGCAGAGGTTGCAGTGAGCCGAGATCATGCCACTATAGCTGCACTGCACTCCAGCCTGGACGACAGAGTAAGACTCTGTCTCAAAAAAAAAAAAAAAAAAAAAAAAGAATTTAAAAAGTTAAAAAAAAATTTGTGTATTTAACAAAATATAAAATATTCAGTATAGTGAGACATAAAAATTAAAAAGGGTATGACAAATTTTGATAGATTTGACATTCATAGGTAATAAAATGTCACACACGTTTAGAAAGACATTTGAAAAAAATAAATTAAAAAATCTAACATTATCTTTGCTCCTCCTCTGCAGGCAAAATCTATGACTAATGTTGAGAGATCATTCTTCATGGTCCCCTTGGGACTCTCTCTCTTTGCAAACAAACGCGGCCTTAGTGCATTTGTTCTAGACGATCTTTTAAAGGTGTTGGGCAAATAACTTTGGAAGATAGAGAGAGTCTTTCTCCTAAAGCAAACACAAAATTTGTTTGCTGTTCAATATGATAAAGACAATGTTTCCCTTTGGATGAAGGCTGGGCAGTTTTACTGCCCTTTATAAAATATTTGGGTTCTATAACCATGATTTCTTTCCTGTAGCACAGTCCATTGCCACGTGCAAATGTTGACTGGTTCTTGATGTCTATGTAATTTCTGCTATTGCTGTGAGTAATGAAGTCCTTTGTCTTTGGCTAAGGAATCTTATGTTCACTGTCAGCATCCAGGAACTGTGACAAGCTAGCATATTAATTTATAGGTAAAATCTAAAGATTCTTCACAGTTCCTGAATATTGGGTATTTCAAAAAATTAAGGAAGGGCACCTTAATCCCAGCACTTTGGGAGACTGAGGTGGTCGGTTTGCCTGAGGTCAGAGGTTCAAGACCAGTATGGCCAACATGGTGAAACCCTGTCTCTACTAAAAATACAAAAAAATTAGCCTGGTGTGGTGGCATGCACCTGTAATCCCAGCTACTCAGGAGGCTGAGGCAGGAGAATTTCTTGAACCAGGGTGGTGGAGGTTGCAGTGAGCCGAGATGCACTGCACTTCAACCTGGGTGACAAAGCGAGACTCCATCGCCAAAAAAAAAAAAAAAAAAAAAAAAAAAAAAAAAAAATTAAAAATATCTTACCAATATCCATGCAAAAAACCTTCAATAATAAGTACTAAGCAACAGGTAATTTCATGTATAACTCTTAAAAGTATTAACATTTTTACATATATTTTTGTGAGATTTTTGGCAATCTCATATACTGCTATCAATAAATTTTAACTCTGCAGGGCAATTCAATTAGTTGAAATGTCTTTAAAACTGCACAGTATAAAAAATTAAAACTCTTCTATGATTCATGAATTTATTTTCTAAGAATTTCTGACTGCTAGGTTTCATCAAGGATATATTCATAAATCTGTTATTTGTAATTTTGTTTATGATATGAAAAACTGACAACTCTTTATAATGTCTGAAAGTAACATTTTAGATGAACCAAATAAAAGATATTGAGATCAAATATTTTGTACAATTTATAATGTGCTTTCAGATATTTACTTTGTGAATATGAGGAAATTATAATGTAGTTACATGAAATAAACATGACACAAAACACAATTTTTCAAATTATCTCAGGTTTGAAAAATAATATGTTTAGATTCATTAAGGAATGCCAAGACCAGCTCGGTTGTGGAGACCATAACCCAGCGGTCTAGAGGAATTAAAGACACACACACAGAAATATAGAGTATGGAGTGGGAAATCAGAGGGCTGACAGCCTTGAGAGCCGAGAGCCACGAACGGAGTTTCACCTACATATTTATTGACAGCAAGCCAGTGATAAGCATTGTTTCTATAGATTATAGATTAACTAAAACGGGAAACAAAGGGATGGGGTCTGGCTATTTATCTGCAGCAGGAACATGTCCTTAAGGCGCTGATCACTCATGCTATTGTTTGTGGCTTAGGAACACCTTGCGTGGGCATCAGTGGCTATCAGGAACATGTCACAGTGCTGCAGAGATTTTGTTTATGGCCAGATTTAGGGGCCTGTTCCCAACAAAGGAAAACAGAAAATATATGTTTTAATTATATACGAGTGGATATCTTGGATGAACCAGTTTGTGAGAGAGGTCCAGGTTGGAGATATAAGTTTTAGAAATTTCAGTTTCTAAATGAGTTGAAACATTTACCAAAGGAAGGTAGGTGAAGACATGAAGAATCCAGGGACTGAGTTCACAAAGATTAGGTTAGGAAACTGAAGTTGAGTGGCCCGTTTAGCAAGAGAAAAAAAATGGACAAAATTAGCAAGTTGGAAAAAAGTGTGATGAAAAGGAAAAACAACTTTGCTGAGCAAATGCTGTTGTTGAGAGGTAAAATGAAGTAAAAAATTGACCTTGGACATGAGATCAATATTACAGTGAAGTCATTTAAAAAAATGGAATGATCTCACTTGTTTGAGAAGAAAACAACAACCTCACTTATGAGCATAATTACAAAATTCCTCAATAAAATAGTAACAAAAATATCTAATTCTGTATTAAAATAAAATATACCATCAACAAATGAGATTTGGCACCAAAATGAAAAAAAAAGTTTGCATGCTAACAAATGCAGTAACATTAAGCATTAGATTAGAAATGAGAAATGCTGTATCATCATTTTTAAGAAATCTAATAAGACATTCATAACATTTCTCACTAAGTTATATGGAAAACAGGTTATTTCCTCACCTAATAAATGGTATATCTGGATGCAGGTACTGGGAGTAATGATAGTTTTCAATTTGTACTTTCATTCTTGAATTCTCAAATAATTTAGGAGACGGTTTTTTAAAGAATACATGCTACATTAGAGAACTTTTTTTTTTTTTTTTTTTTTTTTTGAGACGGAGTCTTGCTCTGTCGCCCAGGCTGGAGGGCAGTGGTGTGATCTTGGATCACTGCAAGCTCTGCCTCCCGGGTTCTCGCCATTCTCCTGCCTCAGCCTCCTGAGTAGCTGGGACTACAGGTGCCCACCACCACGCCCAGCTAATTTTTTGTATTTTTAGTAGAGACGGGGTTTCACCGTGTCAGCCAGGATGGTCTCTATCTCCTGACCTCATGATCTGCCCCCTAATTTTTATTTTTATTTTTTTCAAACAAGTTATCAGACCTCATATCTGATGACTGCTGACCTTCCTAATCTGGATGGTCATAACAGGAGCAGGTGTCCCATGATGTTATGGTCCCAGCTATTCTATAGTGGATTGGTACAGAGATGGACATCCATATAGGCTGACCTAATCTAAATTTGTACCCTGGATTTTGGAACAGTATCTTTCTGTGTGGATGTAGTTGAAGACATGTACATACTGCCCCTCTTACAACCCGAATTTGTCATATAAACAAAGAAGATGAAAAATCAGATTACCAATGTGAGTAAAGGATGTGGTAGGGGAACAGATACACAGGAATAAAGCCAAGCACAGGTAAGAGATTTAGTGAGAGCACTGTCAAGATTGCCAATAATATCTCAAGCCTTTAGTCAAAATTTGATACACCTACTAGACTTCAGATTTTGTGGAACACACCTATACGTTTATAACAGATTCCTTTTTATATTGAAACTCACATAGGTTGAATTGGTTACTTAAAGCTCAAAGGATCATAGCTAAGATGTTAATCCTCATCTTTATTTTCTAGAGTCATAAAAAAATCTTGGAAAAATCTACAGCCTTCATCTTCTATTGCAGAAAAAGTATTTTCTTACACTCAAGATGTTTCATTCAGGCATTCTTTCCAGTAACTTGAATTCTAATTGAATAATCAATATCCAGTAGGGACATTTTGGAATTACGGAGTACAGTGAGGAGTGAATGTCCAAACACAAAAATAAGCATGTGTGGACATACAGTAGTCCCTTGGTATCCTTGGAAAATTGGTCCTAGGAGTCCTGCAGATACCCAAAATCTTCAGATGCTCCAGTCCCTTATATAAAATGGTGTAGTATATTCGCATATAACCTACACACATCCTCCTGTATACTTTAAATAATCTCTAGATTACTTATAATACATAATATAATGCAAATGTATACAAATGGTTGTTACATGGTATTGCTTTTTATTATATTATTTTTTATTGTAGTATTACTATTTTAAAAATATTTACAATGTACAGTTGGTGAATCCCTGGATGTTGAACCCATGGCTACAGTGTGTCCATTGTATTTATTTTCAAATCACAGATTCTTACATTAATATATTTCTAATGCACTGAAAATTATGATGTATTTCAGCCTCTTACATTACTTTATAATAATATTTTCTGATGTAACTTTTTGAGTTCTTATTGTTATAACAAAATCATAAAACAAACTCAGCATTCTTTAGGGACTTTTGCACACAAAGAACTTTTAAAAACTCTTGGGCTGGGTGTGGTGGCCCTGTAACCCCAGCATTTTAAGAGGCTGAGGCAGGAGATCGCCTGAGGCCAAGAGTCCTGACCAGTCTGGGCAACAGAGCAGACCCTGTCTCTACAAAAAATAAAAAAAATTAGCCGGAATGGTGGCACATGCCTATAGTCCCAGCTACTTGGGAGGCTGATGTTGGAGGGCCGCTTGAGCCCAGGAGTTAGAGTCTGCAGTGAGGTGAGATAGTGCCACTGCACTCCTGCCTGGGAGACAGAGCAAGACCCTGGCTTAAAAAAAAAAATTAAAGACTCAAGTTAAGAAATTCATGACGAAGTAGTCAGTGCCTCTGACTCACAGTAACCACACAGGGCTGATTACTGTACGTGATTTTATGGATAACTTCAAATAGTCTTGCCAAAGTGCTAAAAATCAGAAGAAGTTTTTAAGTCATAAAGTCCTAGAATTATTGTAATATGATATCATAATTTGGAATTAGACCTTCTAAAATAATTGCATGGTAAGGAAAGTATTTTTCTTAACTAGGATGCCTTTCATGTATTTTAAAATATTGTTTTCCCAGTAATGAACCATAAATATCTATTTTAATGTTTACACATAGTTAATTCATGTAGTACAGTCTCAATCTATTGTATTATTAAAATATTTACTTTTTTCATAAAAATAAATGTAGTGTACATTGAAGCAGTTTTGGAAAACAGCAATAAAACTCCTGTATTACAATAACTACACTGCTACTATTGGCCTTCTAGTCTTTTCTTACATTGTTGTATTTGTATATGGTTGACATTAGTTTACATATATTTATGTTAACAGGTATTTTTGATGTGGATTTGTGTGCCATTAGTAGATCTTACATAATCAGTTATATAAAATGGTAAAATAAATCATTGTTATGAAAACAGGTACTGTTAAAAGAAAATAAAGTCTTATACTGATTTTACATTTAAGTTCATTTTTATTATGCAATACTATGCCCATATGGGAAACTCAAGAAACTATTGTTCACAGGCCAAATTGACTGTCTTTGTAGATTAAGTTTTAGTGGAACACAGCCATGTTCATTTGTTTACATATTATCTATGGGTGATTTTGCTTTAAAACAGCAGAATATAGTAATTGCAACAGAGACAGTATGGCCCATGAAGATGGAAATATATTTATTATTTACACGTTTATAGAAAAGAAGTTTGCCAATCTTTGTCTTATGGGTTATTAAAGAAATATAAAATTTGCTCACTGCATTTAAAAAGTTATAATCTAATTGATCAGAAAAATATACACATGAGATAAAGAGCCACCTATTTGCTGCAGCTTGTCTACTAAGTTCCCTAAGCCATAATCTTTCCATCTGGGAAATAATTCAACTTGGATTCATCTTTGAATATCTTTGGTGATTTAGACAAACTGATTCTTCTGGATAGACCAGGGTCAATAAAGAACCTAACATTTCAAAATTTGAATTGAAAACAAATGAACAAGCCATGATGTTACTCCAACTATTTAGACTTTTAAAAGTTCACATATTTAATATAATATTGATTTATACTTTGTTCTTCGATTTATAGGCAAAGAATAAACCTATCTGAAATTCCATTTTTAAGTAAAAAAAAGGGTATGCATCTGGTTGAGAACATCAACACGGCTTTAGAATATAAACATTTTCACACCTATGTATGTTTTGTGATTTGATAAATGGGGTTTATAAAGAAAAATTAAGCCACAGGAAAAAAATAGTTGATGATGATGGATTCTCTAAAGTAGGGATTTTAAAGACCGATGTGTTTAATTAAGTGGCTGGATGACCCTCTTGAGGTATGTAAAGAATTAATATTCCAGGTAAAGAACTATACTTTGGAAAAAATAAATATGATAATGGAAAAATATAAGAGGGCTAGAATGTTGGACAAGCTATTTGTGTCTCTCTAGTCCACCTCAATGACAGTATTTCTGAGTATATACAGAATGAGGATCGAGAATTTTTTTAGGGCAAGACACTTTTCATAGCATGGACTCCTCCCTATTTTATGCAAGAGTGTCTGGGTCATTTCAACATAATAATGGATATTTCATAAATAGAAACAGAAATACTGAAAAGTAATTTGTCTTTCCATGTTGAAGGACAGATTTCAGACACTTTCAACCAGCACTGGCAAAACTAACACGGGTAATCTTTTCATTTACCCCAATAGCAAGTTCCAGACTTTGTCCTTCTGGATTTCCAATGTTTTGAGCTTGTTTCAGATCTAAATATGTTATATATTGAATTACAGTATGTCGGAATTATAAGCAACAGAGATTATACACTCTAACTCATCATATTTTAGCTGAGAGAATGAGATTCAGCGAGGATGATGCCACAACTTGGTTACGAAGTTAGTTATTTCCAAGCTGAAGTAAGCCTTTGTTTTTCCTAAAACGTACCATGTATGTCCTAAAGTATATAAACTGTTTGATTATTACTGCAGTACAAAAAGTTACATAATAACAGTAAAATATTAGAAACACTCATTAAGTTAAATCTGGTGTGTCTTATTTTTTTCTGGATAAATTAAGTTAGAGAGTCATCTGTTTCATTATAGGAGGAATATTGCCCAACATTAATGCCAGTTATGTATGTAAATCCTCTTTTCAATGATGGGAGAATAACCCCAAAGTGTTTGACTTAATTAATCTTTTTCTAAGGCCCTTCACTACAGAACAAAAAATCTAAATAATGAGTCAGGACAGAGTATTAAGTATCTTTCTGCACTTAGAGGAATGATTAATTATAATGGCTAAACCCCTGAACACTAAGTTGAATACTAATCTGATGACAGAGTTTGGAAATCAGCCAGTACTGCGCATACATCTGGGTGTTTTCTATTCTTTTGAAAGAATGGTAAAAGGGAAGAAAGAAAAACATATTAACAGTTTATGCTCATTCCATTTAACACAGTCTCCTTCAAATTTGTTTGTAAAGTAATTGAAAGAGTAAGTTTCTCCCACCTCCTTACAATAAGCATATGCTGCATAGGTATCTCTTATTGATTTGATACTTATATGTGTGTTTTGAGGTGTGTGACACTGCAGATTTTGTTCTAACATAAGTGAAGAAAGGAAATCATAAGTAGGAAATGACCTTAGACTATAATTTACACTTGTATCTTTCCATTGTGGTTGTCTGTTGTCTCTTTTCTACAGGCATCTTGGAGAAAAAAGTACAGTCCCATATAGTTGCAAAAGCACCTTTGAGGTGGTTTTGATTTACAGAACAAATACCCAGTAAATTGCTCTGTATCACACGGGTTCACAGAGCTGGTGCAAATAAACTCAAAGGGCAAATGGATAAAATGTCAAAAGATAAGTATTATTAAAAACTTTTGCCAATAGACAATGTAAGTGTGGAAACAGCTTTTGCTGAGTTGGGAAAACAAGCTTCTTAAAATGCATTCTTATTCCTCCAATGGATTAACCATACACTAATGATAATGGAGGTGGGGGTGCAGTTTCTAGATGCTTATTTCTAAATCCCTTTCTAGTTTTGGCATTTGAAAATAGGGAAGAATACCAGCTCTAGCATCAACCTCCCTGAACACTAAACATTTCTTTTTTTCTACAATATGGATCTATGTGGGCACGACACCATTCTTCAAATCTCTCACCTTGCTTCAATCAGTTAGAATAAAGCACCATACTATTGCTGCATGATAGGATTTTCTTCCCTGTTAAAATGCATTCTTATGGTTCATTTTTCTCTCCTTATATGTCAACTTTAAGTAGATACCAATCTGGTCTTACAAAGTTTATATTGATTATTATGAAAAAATGGAATTTTAAAAATTTGTGTGACTTCCAGTAAAGTGTTTTTTGAATGCAATATGTCTGCCCACATGCTCATATTGCGTCCAGAATTGGCGGGTTCTTGGTCTCACTGACTTCAAGAATGAAGCCAATATTACAACTCTATGTAGTTAAAAGCATGTAAATAGGAGAACACTGGGTTTCCTGCTTCTATGTTGTGTCTCATAGTGCACAAGGTTACAGTCTGAAGAAGTGCTGAACCATAGAGAAACATTTAATGGAATTTTCTCAATGAAGTAATAATAGTGTACATTACTTGTCATAAACAAAATAACTGATTGTTTTCCAGGTGACCAAGATGGCTGCTTTGGAGTCCAGTCACTCTTGCCACTGAAAACTCTTTACCAGAAGCCTCTGTCCTGGTGTCTTTATTTTCTCTGTGCTGCATTGCTGTCTGAATTCAGTAATTCAATAATGAGGTCAACTTATTTTCTGTGCTGTTTTTTCTTACTTTCTGTCATATTGCTATTTTACTTCTTTTACTAAGTAATTTACTTAGGAATTTACTTGTTTAAAGCCTTGGTCTAGTTGCAGAAATGCCATAGGTATTCTTTGAGAGGACAGAAAGGTATTAATGTGTTCACATGAAGAAATTGCAATTTTATAATGTTTTTGTGGGGTATTTTATGAAATATATTTCAAATTTATCAATATACCTTTCTTTTTATTCCTCTTTGCATAGTCAAAGCAAGCCTAGAAATTCTAAATCATAATTAGGACATACTAGAGGAAAAAAAAGTTTTTCATGCTCAGGAAGAAGTCAAAAAACGTCCCTCTTTCTAGTTCAGGAACAAGAGAAGATTTTAACACTGGTGGGAGGAAGACAAATCATAAGCCAGCATACTAAGAGTTGGACCATGACCACAACCCAAGAAATTAGGGTGTTTGTCTTCTGCAGAGGAAGCTGGCCCCAGGCTGCAAACATTCAAGAGAAATTCTACAATCTTATGGTCCACACCAACAAGGTGGGAGAAATACCACAGCACTGGGAGGGGCAAGGTAAAATACAGCCTTGCCTGAAGTGACATTCTTTTATCCACAGCTGCTGTGTGGCATTTAGAATTTTCAGAAGTTTCTGTTTCCAAGTAGAGATCCCAATAGGTTGGGAAGAAGGTTTGGGTCTGCTCAGAGTCTCAGTTCTCTAGTAGTAAACCAAGGTTAGAACAAACAACAAACAATGAAAACAAAAACACAGTTGTATGCATAATGCTACATTAGAGATTAGGATTGAATAGCCAAGGCAATGGATTTGCACAGAAAATAACACAGTGTCAATGTAAAGAACCAATGGGACCAGCAGCACCTGTGCAGGTATCAATGCAGCAGGAATTAGATTCAACCAGACATTTAATGTCTGAGATAAGCACAATCTTAAGAATAGGACAAAGTTTCCTAACATGTTAACAACCCCTTTTCCACTTCTTATAGCAACAGAAGGACACCATCTTAGAAGGTAGATAACAGAGAATTCCTAACAGCCTGACCATTGAGATCAACTTCTGTCCAAGATGGAGTGATGGCAAATATGTCTGTAATGCTGCTGCAACAAACAAACAATCAAACAGAAAAAAAAAATAAGAAACCATTATTTTCAAGGCATTGGAAATCAGAAAAAGGATAGTGATTGCTGAATGTGATAGCCAGAATTCTAAAGATGACCCTTCAAGATCACTGTCTTCTAGTTATTCATTCAAAAAACAATACACATATGGTATTGTAGAAACATTCCAGATAAAGTTATTGATCAGCCAAGTTTATGATAGGAATATCATCCTGGTTTTTTCAGAGAGACCCAGTGTAATTCCAGCAGAAGGCATAAGGGTCAGTATAAGCAATGTGGTAGCAGAAGAGGAAGGAGAAGTGAGGCAGCAGAGGATTAGAAACCAGATAAAATTTGAGCCACTATGATTGACTTTGAATGGGGCTCAGAGCCAGGAGAAGCCTCTAAATGTTGAGAATAACTCTTCTGTAGCCACATGAAAGTAAACCAGGCCAAGAACCTGAAGGAGCCTGAGAACAGATTGTCTCCTAGATCCTCCAGAAAGGATCCATGCTCTGCCCACACCATAATTTCAGCCTAATGAGACTGCAAGCAGAAAACAAAATGAGTCCTGCTATCCCTGGGCTGACCTGTAGAACTGTGAGGTGATAAGTGGGTGTTGTTCTATGCCTCTAGGTTTGTGTTAGTTTGTTATGGCAGCAATAGAACTCTAACACATTGTGGGACAGGAAACAGACAAGGTTGGGTCCTACAGTTATCCCAGCTTACTCTCTTGAAAGAGTGACCAGGCCATGATCAAGGAGGAAGAACCCAGGCAGAGCACACTGCACCTTCTCATTTGAGGAGAAAGAGTCAGAGACCAAAGTGGAGACTTCACAGGCCAGAGGAGAGCGGTGCACAGAGAAAGTTCTATTGATCTGCAAAAGGTTTCCTTTTGAGCATTCAGCAGAGTACTGAGCAGCTCTCGCTTGAAGAGAAAACTCCCAAGACAGTGAAAAGGATCACTCAAAATAATGAGAGGAAACACTACCAGGCACTCACATAGTTCTGGCGATAGTATCTGTTTCTACCAGGGAGACCAGAAAAACACAGAGTTCACAGGGCTACATAGAGCACAGAGAGGAGTTCTGTATCAGTAGTGGGAAATCATTAGCCCTAGACTAGACATGGCTCTGGCCCTACTAACAAATATTACAGGCAAACCCAAATATATCAAATTATTTCTGTAACTAAACTGCAATCCAGAAAGATGATCAATAATATTTAGAAAAATGCTTTAAAATCCAGTCCCTAACACGGTAAAATTCACAAAATCTCACTCTAACCAAGCATTAGCATGTATGTAAAACAGCAAGGAAACATGACTTAAAATGAGAATATCCAATCAATCAAAACTGACACCGATTGGGAAAAAATATTTGCAGTCCATATACGAGTAACTCAAAACACCCAACAAGAAAATAAATAATGATTAAAAAGTAAGCAGAGGTCTTAAATAGACATTTATCAAAGAAGACATATAGATGGCCAAAAGATAACCAAAAAATGTTCAACATCTCTAGTCATAAGAGAAATGCAAACTAAAACCACAATGAGATACCACTTCACACCTGTTAGACAGTTATTATTCAAAAGATAAAAGTGTTGGTGAGAATGTGAATAAAAGGGAACTGTTATATACTGTTGGTGGTATTGTAAATTTGTAGAGCCATTTCGGGAAAACAGTATAGAGGTTTCTTTAAAAACTACAAATAGAACTAACAGAAGATCCAGCAATCCCACTTCTGGTTATATATCCAAAGGAATTGAAATCAGTATGTTAAAAGAAAACCTGCACTACCACGGTTATTGCAGCATTACTCACCATAGCCAAGATATGGAAACAACCTAAGTGTCCATCAATGGATTAATGCAGTGGTCCCCAATTTTTTGGCACCAGAGACTGGTTTCATGAAAGTTAATATTTCCATGGATGGGGTTGGGTCAGGGAATGGTTTCAGGATGAAACTGTTCTACCTCAGATCATCAGGCATTAGATTCTCATAAAGCGTGTGCAACCTGGAATCCTTTCATGTACAGTTCACAATAGGGTTTGCACTCCTATGAGAATCTAATGCTGCCACTGATCTGACAGGAGGCAAAGCTCAGGCAGTCATGATCGCTGGGCTGCCACGCACCTCCTGCTATGCAGCCCAGTTCCTAACAGGCCATAGACCAGAAGTGGTCTGGGGCTTGGGGACCCCTGGTTTAATGGATTAAAACAATGTGATATATATACACAATGAAAAATTATTCAGCCTTTAAAAAAAAAACAGCAAATTCTGTAATTTGCAACAACATATGTGAACCGAGAAGACATTATGTTATTCAAACAAGCCAGGCACAGAGAGACAAATATTGTATGATCTTACTGATACGTGGAACCTACAAAATTCAAACTCGTGGAAGTAGAAAGCAGAATGGTGGTTCCCAGGGTCTGGGGGCTCGTGGTGAACTAGGAAAGGGAGATGTTGGTCAATATGTTTGAAGTTTCAGTTAGACAGGAGCAATAAGTTCAGGTATTGTTATACAACACGGTGACTCTAGTTAATACTTATATATGGCATATTTCAAAATAGTTAAACGAGAAAATTTTAAATGTTCTCATCACAAAATAATAAATATTTCAGGTGATATGCTAATTAGCATGATTTGATCATACCCAACGTATACAAGTATTAAAACATCACACTGTACCCCATAGATATATACAGTCAATTAAAAATAAAATGAAACAAAAAATCTGACCCAGAACTTGCTAGTATCACAAGTACATTAGGACAGTTATAAAAATTGCATCTTACATGCTCTAAAAATAAACTGTAAGCATGGAAGATATTTAAAAAAAAACCAAATTGGACTTTCAGAGATAGAAACTACAACGTCTAGGATAAATAATATACTGGATGAGATTAATGGCAGATTAGATATTGCAGAATATGGCTAGTGAATTTAAAGACACAACAATACTTACTGTACTTAAGTGCTATGTATGTACTTACAAAGTAAATAATACTTAATATGTAAAGTGAATAACAAAGAAGAAATTACATATGAACATAGCATCAGTGAGTTATGGGACCAACTTTAAGAAGCCTAATAGACAGGTAATTGGATTCCCCAAAAAGGAAGAGAGGAGAGAAAACATATTTGAATAAACAATGGCTTAATTTTACAATTTTGATGAAAATTATTAAAGCCCACAAATCCAAGCACAGTGAGCCCTCTATAAACATGAGGAATACTACACCAAGATTAATGATAATTGAATTGCTTAACACCAAAGATGAAGAGAAAATCTTAAAAGGAGCCAGAGAAAAAAAGAAATAAAATAAGTTGACAATAGGTTTTTTTGTTGTTTTTGTTTTTTAGATTTTGCCAGAAAGTAAATAATACAGTTCAAAAATCTCTTTAAATTCTATGCTCATTAGACTCAACACTCTAGAATTCTACACTCAGTGAAAAATTTTTCAATAGCTGAAGGCAAATATTTTCCAGACATATAAATTCTCAGATAATTTTCATTAGCACATCTGCACTATAAAAAGTGTCAAAACAAGTTCTTCAGGAAGAAAGACAATGATACCAGTTGGAAATCTGGACCTAGACAAAGGAATGTAGAATAATGACAATGGTACCTAAGTGTACAAAGAGATACTTTTTTTTATTTTTATAATTTTATTTTTTATTTTATTTTTATTTTATTTTTTATTTAAATATTTGAAAGATAACTGACTAAGCAAATGTTAACCACCATATAGCAAAAGGTTTATAACATACGTAACAGAAATAAGTTATATCAGAAAAATAGCACAAATCTGTGGAAAGGAGGTAATACTATTGTAAGCTTCTAGTACTATACATGAAACTATCATTTAAGATAGACTGTGATGACTTAAATGAATATACCCTTAAACCTAAAACAACCATTAAAATAATAAAGAGTTAAAGTTAACAAACCAATAAATAATTTTTTAAAAAAATTCTATTAATGAGAAAAAAGGAATCAAAGAACAAATGGACTGATAATAAATATATATTGATATGGAAGATGAAAACCTAACCAAATCACTAGTCAAATTGAATAGATCTGATCTAAGCATCCCATAATTTGTCAATTGTAGAAAAAAGCAAGACCTAATGATATGCCACATACAAGTAACACAGTACTTTAAATACCAAGGCAAAAGTAGGTTAAAGTAAAAAGATAGGAAAAGACTGGATAAGCCTGTATCCAATCTGGAGACAGGAATCACATAGAACAGGGAATTTTAATATATAAAGAATTATTTAGCAATGATAGAGCAATAAGGAAAAACATGGGTCCGGTAGGCTGAAAGAGAGCTTCCAAGGAAGGATGCCCATGGCAGGAGGGGATCAACCCTTGTTGAAGAAAGCGCAGTTGCAGCCAATTGTGCTCAACCCCCTTCATGTTTTCTAGTAGATGAGGCGGTCAAGATCAAAATCAGATGTTACAGATTCTTTTTTTTTCAAATCTGAGTTTTAGGTATAATTTTTTAATTGCATTATCATAACCACATTTAGTTACAAACAACATTTCTTATAATATTCATTGACCTTTAGATAAATTCTTGTGCACTTTCCCAGAGCTCAGCTCAGTAAGCATTTTTATCTTGCCCTCTGCCTGAGGGATTACTATACATATTATGCAAACATCTCTACTGAAAGGAATCACAGTGCATTGAGCTTAAGTAGACTCCATTTACGTCTTTGAAATCTTGATAAAGCAAATAGATATACTTTCTAGAAACATGTGATTCTTATGTCCTTGTCCTGAGTATTTCCTTGGGAAGACAGCTGGTGACAAGCATTGAACTGGGAAGGTTTAACCTCTCAGACAGTTTATCTTGATACATTTTGGAAAACATGACATGTTGACAAAGCCATAAACAACAACAACACCAAAAAGAAACCATTAGTGCAAAAAACTCATCCTGCCAACTGGTTAATTGGATAAGACATTTAGCAAGGCCACCATTGTGCTAAGAAGCTGATTTGAAAATGCCAGTTAAATAAGGTATCAGTGAAGTACAAATACCAAGATTTTGATAGGCAAATACAATATGAAAATCAGGAGAAGTACATGTATTATGAACATTTAACTGGCTTATCAAAGATAATCTCATGCCTAACCAGATGTTTTTATAAAAATAAGATGAAAATTCAGTTAACAACAATCTTCCTAAAAGGCATGGGCCAATGTATTTCCTTAGGCTGCTAATTTCTGATATTCCTCATTTAATCTCCAACTCCTGCCTGCAGTGCAGCCACTATGAGCTTTCCAAAGCCTTGGCCTTTGTCACTGATGTCTAGGGAGGAGACTCACACAATGCACAGTGTTTATTAAATAGTAGCGTTCATCAAGTGCTTTCACTTGAAGTAGGAATTACAGGTTGAGCATCCCAAATCCAAAAATCGGAAATCTGAAATGCTTCACAATCAGAAATTTTTGACCACCTACATGACAAGTTGAAATTTCCACACATGACCTTATGTGACATATTGCATTTAAAAATGCAGTCAAAACTTTATCTCATGCACAAAATTATTAAAAATATTGTATATAATTACCTTCAGAGTATGTGTATACAGTGTATATGAAACAAATGCATTTTGTGTTTAGACTTGGGTCTCATCCCAAAGATACCCTATTATGGTTATACAAATATTACAAGAATCAGAAAAAGTCCAAAATCCAAATCACTTCTGATTTCAAGCACGTTGGATAAATGATACTCAACCTGTAATCATAATGATAATAGTAATAAACACTTATTAGGAACTTACAATGTCCTAGGGAATGTTTGCACTGTTGTACACGGTGTCTTGGATCAGGTTCCTTAGGAGCAGGGCTTTTATGATGCACCTTGCAAAGCGAAGGCCCTCAGGAAAGACTCAATAATTAGTGAGAAAAGCAAGCTAAAGAAAGGACTCCTGGCCTCGTGATCTGCCGGCCTCGGTCTCCCAACCTGCTGGGATTACAGGCGTGAGCCACCACACCTGGCCACAGTTCTGCTTTTAGCCAGATCCCAGCAGGAGCTCCTCAGAGCTGTTTTTGCCTTGATACAAAGAACATGGTTTTGTATGAGCTGGAGGGAACTTCTAGACCTTTCCTTATGAGGAGATTCAACCACCTCTAGAGCAAGCCTCAGGAGGGAGCACGTGGAAGGGACTCCTCAGGCACCAGCTTGTCTCTACACTATGTGGAGTACTGTGCTTGACACAATACAGAAAAAAAAAGCATAAACCAATGCAAACCAAGCAAACCAGCGGAGGACCCTGGGTGGCCCGACCTGAATGAACAACATTTATCACAGGTGTTTTAACTTATTTAAACGCCCCAAATGACACTATTAAGAGATAGTATTTTCCTCTGTTTTTCATAGAAAACTGGAGTTCATAGAGGTTAATTTGCCAATATTACTTGGCAATTAGCAGCACCCACACTTGGAGGAATAAAGTGGGGAGAAGGAGGAGCAGAGGAGAGAAGGGGAGAGAAAGGAGTAAGTCGGTAAATCTTGCAAAATGTGCCTATGATAGCCTGCTTCTTTTCAGTTGTGTTTATAGTATCTGTTTGGGGAAATTCAAATAAATTACTGTCAATGATATTTGTGGTTTGCACCTGGTACTCAATTTATGTAGAAACTTGGGTAAGGAAACTTAGTGCTTATAACACCAGTCAAAATCTTGTATTTGAAAAAACATTTTAAAAGTCCATTTCTTAAATTTCAAAATTGCAGTGGAAACCACTGCCTCTAACTAAACAAACTGGGAACACTTTATTCCCTTTTTCCAAGTGTTTACCTGGATATTTATCTTCTGTTTCTTATATTTATTGATACGGAGATTGTATACCTACAAATACAAACCCTAGTTCTTACAAGATGATTGAGGTGACAGATGTGTAAGCAAGATTAAGGCAAGTCATGTAAACTTTCTGTGACTCAATTCCTGGTAATACGAACATACTAAAATATATCACGTATTTTAGATTTTTAAATCCAGCATATTTCAAAAGACACTTAAAATAGAAAAAACTATAGAAATATTAATACATGCTTATTATGAATATATTTCAATATCACTTCTTATTTTAACCAGCTGCAGGAAGTCTGTATACACAGTGGCAAACTCCTTTGATTTTATTTATTTTATATTTCTGTGAAGTATGTCTCTAATACTTCTTCTTACAGCTTCAGTTAATCAGTGAGTTTTCTTCATTTGGGAGCATAAAAGGGCTAACTTACATGTTTCTGGTAAGATCAACTTATTTTTCCCCCCCTTTTGTTATTTACACCAACTTGATCCATTTAAATTGTGTGGTATTAATTAAATGGCTTGTGATAACATTGTTGATTACATCTAAAATCTTATGTTTCTTTAAGTAGGATTCCTTGTCTGCACCTTCTTGTTTCACTTGTCTCTGATAATGCCCCTAAAATAGCTTTCTTTTATGTTGTCCTGCATTGCTAGGGTTCTAAATCACATACTTTATATTTTTAAATTCTCCTGGAAATTGTATGTATAGCTTGATGTCCAATAATGACGCTAGATTTATCCGGGTATTTTTGCCTTTTACATCACATGGTATTATTAATTTTGATGGCCACTGTTTAGAAAATGAAACCTAAAACCTCATGTCTATTACACAGTTCTATTTTTTACATTATAATTTGCAAAAGGTTAATATGATTTCAATAAAATAGTGAAAATATTGTGGCATTGAGATGCTAATGTCGATTCCATCTAGGCAGCATTCTGGGAACTATTTTACGTCCTTTATTTGCAGTACTTTTCTTTCAAAGGCCCACAAGGAAGTTTGCTATTTCTGCCAGCTGCAACTTATATGGGCTTCTCAAAGAATCCAGCAAGGCTCTGACAGAGGCAGACAGAAAGGAGGCAAAGGAGAGGAGGAGCAATTTTCTACATCGAAGGTATTACAAAACACCCGACAAAATTGTATCAAAATGTGTATGACACACATTATCCATGCATCCTGGAAACATCCTTTTCATTCCAAAACTATGGTGAGTCTTGCCAGGCACTTTGAAATTGTCCTTGCAAATATGATTCTTAGTTCTTGCAATATGATCTAGGCGAGTGATGCATAAACAAGCATCTCTCTTATCACCTAACTCCCGGGAAGACAAATGGAATTCAGGTAGCATATTCTGAGCAATTATACAGAGACTACTCCCGGTGGTACCTCTTTTCATCCCACACATACCGCTCTGCTTATATGAAACAATCACTATCTGATGAATGATTTTCACAAAGCAGCCAAGAAACAGCATTATGATGGCATAAAGAAGCAAAACTTGATCTAATGCAGACCTATAAATACAGATGTCTTCTAAATCTAGCAAGGTAATGGGTTATGATAATGAGAGTTGAAAAGAAAATGCACATATAAATACTGTAAATATCAATCCTATGTTGGGAAAAAGGAGGAAATGCCATGATTTGTTTAGTATGATCAATTTTTTTTCTAATGAAATCAGTGGTAGCCATAATCACTTAGCAGGCAGCAGCTGAGAGTAAAAACAAACATCCTGAGCAGCTTAAGGGCTTTTTTTCTGTATTGTGTCAAGCACAGCACTCCACATAGTGTACAGACAACATATACTAATAGCATAAAATGTCAAAATTAAATTAAACCAAATAATCTTTGGCATCAATTGAAGACACAGACTGTACCAGTGACCAGTACAGAAAGTTTTAGATATTAGTAATAATGTTAGACATTCATATGCCTTTCTTAAGCCTATCTGCTCTGAATATTAAGAATAATATGATCTTATGTTTTTTAAGTAATGGATAGCCCATAAAAAAATTAAAAAGGTAAAGATATTCAATGATTGAAATATTTAAATTATCACATTCTAGAGTCATATTTCTAAGAATAAATACACACACACATTCAAGAAATGCTTAAATACGAATTTTCTTATATATAGCACTAAAATTTAGGCACCTATCTATGAAATACAAACAAATTAAATGCCATCTATATTACACAAAAATGTATTTGTTTATGCTAATGCACATTCAAGTCAAATTCACTAGACATTTATCTGGAAGTAGAAATTCCTCTTTTACTGAAGAACATATACAGAAAACAAAATTATTTCCTTAAGTAAATATCTGTGAGACATTTTTGATAGACCAATCTATTTACACATTTAAGTTAATTCCCTTGAGATTTTCATTTTTTAAATTCTTTCATAAAATTAAGTAATTAACTCAGACTCAATATTGTTAATTAATGAACAATTCTCATTTTCATTGTTTATTGATATGATATTCATTCCACACCTGAGTAAATATTCTTCTTTCAGAAAGTCACTGGGTAGATTATCCTGTTCCATTTATCACTGAAGGCACAGACATGTTTGTATTCTGAAGTTCTGTCTCTCCTTGAAGTAATTGAGGCTTTAAGCTTCTAAAAGGTTAATTATGAATGACCAAATAGTTTCATTGTAGAGGGTCATTGTTCTTAAATGTCACAGTCATTAGAAGCGATTACAGCTTAACTACCTACCTTGGACTTGTTTTTAAATCAAGAAGAATTAGAAAGCAAAATAAAAATTCTCTCTTTTATCAGGGGTTGGATTACGTCAGGGTCAACATCTTCAAGGTGAGGATGTCAGCGCCTGTGCACAATTTTGTACTTGGTTTTGAACAGGCCCTAAATTGCTTAGAAGAAAAACATGTATCCTCAATACTTTTTTCAGGGAAAACAATTCCATAAAGGCAACTACCGAAAAAGCAAATCAAAACTTCTTATGGAGTTTGTTGTTGTTGTTGGTTTACTGTTAAAGATGATATTTGCAAACCTCGAGTCATAGAAATAAAATGACAGGTAATTAAGAAATAGTTCCAGATGTCTGCATTTAAAGAGAAGACAAATGTTTAAAGAACTGGTTTTCTCTTTTACCTCTCCAGAGCAAGATCAGCAAAAGGACAATAATACAAGGGTTCTGCTTTTCCCAACTCAGATGATATGGTGGGGTGAAGGATGAGGCTCTCTTAAACAGAACAAAGTTCCTTATTGCTGCCTTTGATTTATGCATAGTATAGTGAGCTCCCCCGACTTTATTCCTTATAAATGTTTGTTGAATAAATGATAGATGTATTGTGATTTAGAATGACATAAACAATATTATTAAACACTACTTATTTTCTTTTCTAAAATAGATGAAATAACAAAGTGTTTTCATATAAGATGTGTGTGTATGTATAGCTAGAGTATATGTATACAATGAGGGTATCTTGTTACATGTTCACGAATGAACTATAAAAGAAAAATTGCTCTGAACCAGCTAAAGAGACAAGGGAAATGTATTCAAGACCATTGTAATAGGAGAAAGATTGAACTCAACTACATGGAAACAAAAGATGGCAGCGTTTTTAAGCACTGGGGTGAACTGCTGGGAAAAATGCTGGAAGACATTAGGGAGAAAATTGGTCAATGCAATTAGCCATCCATGTTTTCTAGTTGCCTCTTCTTGAACTTAGGCTCCTCTCCACCGCTAGATACTGCGTGATAGGGATCCTTGTCTTTTTTGATGATTACGTTTCATAGGATGGCTCCCAGGTCCTTGTAAAAGGCATCCTTCAGTTGTAGAAGATTTACATCCCAAAGGAGCAAAGAAAAAAATTTACAACTGCCAAGTTTTTTTATTAAGTAAATGCTCTAAGATAAAGGAGGTCAGGGTCCAATAGTCAGAAAGAAACCTGTCTAAAGATTAGTTAACCTGAGGGGAACATTAAGGCTGTCTTGGTCAATACTTGCTCATATTTAGGTATTTTGCCAAACTTACATATGCATATATTATCTTTATTTTATAGATGTGAAAAATAATATATCAATTGGCCGATATAAATTAGAATTGGATGTGTGCTGATGCCTGAAGAGCTTGAAATATACAAATACTGTATTTTAAAAAATGAAATTATTAGAATATGTATTTGTATATAATAATTACTAAATACATGCTCTAGGCACCTAATTACAATCACAGCATATTTATACACCAGGTAGAAGAAATATCAGGTGAAAGGAAACTATGTGCTATTTGCTTATTTCCAAGAAAAAGTTCATTTTACATTTACCGATTGAATAATTCATTTTCTAGCTATTGAACGTGCTATTTAAAATAACAAGTTAAGCTTTTAAACAACACATGAAGAGATGATTTGCAAGAGTAGCCTGAATATCAAAATTGTAAGTGATTGCTGGATTTGTCAATGGAATTTTAGGTTGAAGAAAACTTTTGTGTCTGATAAGAGGAGGAGATGCTGAGCTGGGAAACACTTCTTTTTCTTTGCCCTGGCTCAGACCTTCACCTCTTTTCCCTGGACCACAGAGCCTGCTCCTTTTCTGGTCCCCTTTCTTTCAAACTTAAAGAATCATTTCATTTGTGCTCCATAAGGAGTCCAGATTCATCTTTCTAAAATGCTTAAATACAAATCTACCTCATTCTCCCGCTTAAATGCCCTTTAATGCCTTCCCAAGCCTGTTTCATTGTTCAATTCCTAACCTCTGCAGTGGGCCCAGGGAATGCCTCTCTTTTAAGCCACCCTGCCCCATCACTGCTACATTACTTCTCTGTCTAAACCAACTTACCAAAATCTGTGGACAAGGGGTGTTTGAGCATCCCCCAAAAACTGCATTTTCAGCAAGTGTCTTATTCTTAAGTATAGTGGAATCTAACACCCCTTCAGCATGTCTGCATTCGACCTGGAAGTCTGAATATTTAACAGAACCAATGACTGTTTGAGGAAGCTGTAAAATACTTCCTTAAGATTTAGCTTAAGAGTTGAGTTTGTCACATTAAAAAACAGAGAGAGGCTCTCTAAAAGAAAAGGATATTTATTCGAAAATGGGCATTATAATGACAATATACATACCATAGTAAACTACATGCATACTCAGGTAGGTAAAGGAAGACAAATATTTTTAAAGGAAAAATGAAGACGATTATAAAATTATTTTGTGATAATTATTGTTAGCTGTAAGGATCCATAACAAGGGTGGTGCCGGTCCAAGGTTAGACAGGAAGTTGCTGTGCAGATGCCCTCACAGAAGTTTTTTTGTGTGTAGTAAGGTTTTGGTGGGCCTTTCTTTCACAAGGTTGTGGTTTTTGCAGAGTCTTTTGTGATAGTTGTTGCTATCAGGCATTTGTGCATAAGAACCCTCCATTCATGGCCGTCCTTGATGCCACTTGGCACAGTCTTTAACACAAGTGGCTCCATTTTGATTCTGACAACTTTCACAAGTTCTACGTGTGGGTGGGTGACAGGACAGAAATGAAATTTATATTTCTGTGAATTGACTTTATTTACCTTGGCTTTACCATGAAGATATTTTACATATTTAAAACACTTTTAAAGAGAACAATTCTTAAAAACTAAGAAAGTCAGTTTCTGAGATGCCCTCACTGACATAGACCCTTGCCTTTAATATACTCTTCCCTTCGTCTCTGCTTATGCTGTCTCTGGAATTGATTGTTGTCCTCATTGTATTGGAGTGTGATTATTTTATTAAACCTAATTGATTATGAGCCCCATTAAGAATCAGAGCATAATATCTTCCTCCTTCTATCTCCAGCAGTTAGCACTGGGTTTGACACATTGTGATTCTTTAAAAAAGGCAAAAATATTGATGTAGTGTATACACATACACTCTCTTAGGACTGCTAAGCAAAGTAGGAATACCCTAAATATTGATCCTTTGAGGACATGATAGCTTACACAAGTAACATGAAGGCAGGGGTTTTGTATACATGTTGTTCACTGTAATATTCCCAGCCCCTAAGTCAGTGACTGCGCACATAGCAGGTTCACAGTACATTTTGTTGACTGTTTAATGAATGGATGGATAACTAACATAGCCATGCTTAGGATTCCCATATGTAATGGTACATTGGACTCATTCATTATGTGGATTCTAACAGTCATAATTCTTGTTTTACCTATTTATTTACTAAGGCACCAATTTCCCCTGGAAAAATTCTAAAATCTATTGAAGAAAACAAAAGATATTTAGAAACGGAACGTGTTGTCAAATAACAAAGGCTGACATCATACATAGTAGACACACACATCCAAATTATTTGGTTAGAAGGACTGCTATCAAGAATTGTGGACTTACTGACAAATGAATGACCCTACAATTAATCAAATATATTTTGTTAATTTAAGAACAACTCTGGTCTGCCATTGTTTGACAAGGGTGCAGCTTTGATTTGAGGGACATGGTCTGCATTTATCTAGTAAAAGTGGAATATTTTTATGAATATTTTGGTTTGACTAGATTGTGCTTAATTTACTCATTCAACAGACCTACCTAAAGGCCTTAGAAATGACTGAGTTGAGTGCTTCTTTCAAGAGGGATTTATATAAGCAGGACCCAATTTAAAAATAATTTCTGCTGAATGCGTTGAGTTCCTTTATTAACAAACTGGAAGTTTTATTTAGATCTTTGTCTCGTGATTTATATTTGGATCCTTACCTTTTTATCTCCCATTCAGAGTATTCTGCCCAAGAATTTCCCAAACACTAGTCTACACATTTTTTATGAAAAATTTTTACTCTTCTGCAGCAAAAGAAGGAAAAAAAAAGCACTATTACATTTATATCCCCAAATCTCTGTAACTGTCTCTATATCCTGACACAGTAAAAAGTGAATAATTTTCTACAATGGGCTTCAATTAAATAAAAAATTGTTCTGTGAAAAATCTAATGTCTATGTCTGTTCATTCTAGGTTCATTCTGACCTCATTACTAGGAGACATTGATAATCATCAGTTATCACTCTTTGCCCCACCATAAACTTATCGTTCTCCTGACACTGTTCTATATCTTTGCCCCTAGACTATATTGTGCTTCATTTTCTCAGGGCCTTGCTAGGTGATGACCTACCTTATTGGATAAAGTCAAAGATAGTTCCTTTTTTCTTTTCCTCTTCCCTAAGATAAGAGCCAGAAAACAATTTCATTCCTAAATTGTGGGCTTTCCTCTATAAAAGAGAATATATTTTGAAAGATATATTGTTGTTCGGAGCTTGGGGCTAATATTGATTAAAAAGGATAATCTATTGGCTTGGAAAATAAAAGTAGGGCAGAATTACACTTCTCACCAATTTCCCTGTTTGAATAAAATAGGAATACGTGAAATGAGGAGATTCAGAAAAACTTTTACCAGTCATCAGGATGGGAGGAACCAGGTAAGAACACTGGAGACTAAAAAATATCTGCATTTGTGTAACACCAGGCCTGCAGGTGAGCCAACTACACAGCTAGATTTGCCCAAACACAGCAGAGCATACAGTTGAAACTAAAATGCATCTGTCCCACTCCATGTGGATAAGGGGTCCTTGTCATCATTATAATGATATTTAAGTACAGAAGCATCACAGATGAGATCAGTAATATCAAAGAAGAAGTAACCGGTTGATGATGTTACTGGTTGTCTAAGTAAGTGGTAGATCCTCCTTGTAAGAGCAACAGGAGGGTTTTGGGAGAGGTTTGCACAGGAATAAAAATTGACAACAAGGGAAGGCGGAATGGGCCTGCATTGCTGGAAATGGCTTATGTGTACACTGAGGATGCATACTTGGAAACGTTTCAAGTAAGCACGTGGGTTGAATATGTTGATGAATATTCAGTGAGTATAAAACAGGTAGGTGTCCTGTAGATTTCCTTCATCCCATCTGTCCTGCCCTTCATGACTGTGCACAGAGAGAA
This sequence comes from Pongo abelii, assembly GCF_028885655.2. Classification (NCBI taxonomy): domain Eukaryota; kingdom Metazoa; phylum Chordata; class Mammalia; order Primates; family Hominidae; genus Pongo; species Pongo abelii. Next base: position 110,573,835 of record NC_071999.2, on the reverse strand, counting down.
ACCCCAGGTAGCAAGGAGCTGAGTCGGCACCACTTACATCCAACTTTTATGTATTTTCCTTTCCTCCTGGAAGAAAGGCTCTGGGGTGTCCTCATCCTTTTCTATACATGGGAAATACCCAGAAGAGAGGCAGGTCTATGGTAGGTCATTACAATTTTATTGAATTTCAATTAAGATTTCACATAAGGGTTTCACATAAGATTACCCTATGTGTAGGCTGTTCATGGACCACGGCTCTGCTTCAGGATGTGGTTCTGTTCCATGTACCTTCTTTTTCCTTGACCAAGTTTGGAGGAGCAGCCTCCATCCTGGGCATTAACTCAGATGGTCTAATCCAACAAACCACATTAAAGTCTTTGCATAGATCTGACATCTGTAACATTCTACTGACCAAAACAGGTTATGTGACCGTATCTGATAGTGGACAGGGAAGTACATTCTAACTACAGGGGAGATAGGATGTGGCTGGGCAAGAACAAGGATAGATACTGCGATGACAGCAGAGGGTGTGTAAAGTAGTGAACGGTAACCCTGCAGCTGCTACCTGGCCTCTCATTGTAAAACCAATGAGTGCTCATAGACATTGTTTCTTATACATGGTTTTCCCACTTTATCTTGGGATACCCATTTTCTCCAACTCTTGACTTCTAGGAATACTATAGCAAGGCAAAGAAGAAAAGAAAGAGTAAGAAAGAGGTAGTAAGAACAATAATCAGAATTGTCAGTATATTTTAAAGGCAGAAAGGAATTTGGAATAATTTATTTCAACACTTTCATGTATAAGATGGGGAAATCAAGAAACAGGGATAAAAGGCACAGACACAAGGTTTTACAGGTGGTAATAGTTTCAAGTTTTGATAGTTAAAAAATTCTGGACTCCTGTGTTCCTTTGGCCAAGAAGCAACCCTCTCCTTGCCAATTCCAGCCCATAGAATATTACCAGGGAGTCTTCCTTTCTGCATTTCTAAATAATGGTGACTTTCTCATTAAATAATAATATACACTTCTTTCCATGAGATGCATTTCCTTGTGCTATTATTGGAAATAAAGTTTTTGGAAAACGAATTCACCATCCACCCAAATCCCACCATTTTACCTGTACAACTGAAAGTAAGTTGAGCTCTGTAGAACCTCTTAAGGGCCTCAGATCGATTTCACTAAATTGTAATTTAATAATTTTATTTCAATCCACACAACTCTGCATATGGGTAGGGTTGGACACACTTATCATCACTATAGTAAGCTGTGATATCTCTTCTCTGAATAAAATGTAATTTGAATTTTAAAAGACTTTCCAGCACATAAAAAGAAAGACAAGGGACAATGCTTCATTTCTCTCTCTCTCTTAGAAACTTAAGGAAATAGATCACTGAGTGTTTAACTAACAGTTTATATTCTATAAGTCTCAATTGAGAAATGTGAAAAATCAAGCCATTTAAAATACACTAAGAGGAGGAGCAGAGCAAGATGGTGGAACAGAAGGCTTCACTGATAATTCCCCCTCACCTGGAAGGACCCCAATCTAACAATTACCTACACTCAAAAAAGCATCTTCATAAGAATATGGGTTTAAACTTGAAATCAGTGAAAGAGGTGCTGAAGAGGTTAAAAAAAAAAAAAAAAAAAAAAACAGTTGTGAATCATTGGCACCACCCTTCCCCCATCCCCTGGAAGCAGCATGGTGCAGAGAATGATTCTGTGTGCTGGGGAAAGGGAGAGTCCAGCAGTTGTGAGGCATTGAACTCAGTGTTACCCCTTTATAGCAGAAAGCAAATCAACCCAAATGCAGCTGATGCCTACCCATGGAGGAAGCCTTTAAACCAGCCCTAGCTAAAGGGAAATAGCTGATCTCAGTGATTGGAACTTCAGTTTCCAGAAGTCTAACCATTGTGGGCTAAAGTGCTCTGGTGTCTTAAATAAACTTGAAAGACAGTCTAGGCCACAAAGATTGCAACTCCTATGCAAGACCTAATGCTTGAACAGGGGCCAGAGCCAGTGCAGTGGGGGATCATGCAACCTACTGAGATGGGCTAAGGGAGTGCTGGCATCACCTCTCCCTTAACCCCAGGCTGCATAGATCAGAGCTCTGAAAAAGACCCATTCTTTCTGCTTGAGGAGAGGAGAGGGAAGAGTGGGGAGGACTTTGTCTTGCATCTTAGATACCAGCTCAGCCACAGCAGGATTGGGCACTGGTCAGAATTTAAGGTTCTCTTTCCTGGCCTTAGATCCCAGAAAAAATGTCTAGACACACCTTGAGCCATAAGGGAACCCAATGCCTTGAAGAGAAAGACCTAGCCCTGGTAGGATACAACACCTGCTAACTGAAGAGCCCCTGGGCCCTGAATAACCAGAAGCAATACCCAGGCAGGACATCCTGGCCCTAGAGTAAGACTCTAAGACTTGCGAGCTTCAATAGGGACTTAGCACATAACAAGCTGTGGTAGCTATGGGACAAGACTCCATCTGCTTGAGAAAAGTGGAGGAAAATGTAAAGGGGGCATTGTCTTCCATCTTAGTAACCAGTTTGCCCACGGTGTGGTGGTGGAGCACCAAGCAGAATTTGGGGTCCCCAATTCCAGGACTTGGTTTTTGGGTGGCATTTCTGGATCTGCTCTGGGCCAGAGGGGATCTCACTACCCTGAAGGATGAGTCAAAGTCTACATGGTATTTACCACAAGATGACTGAAGAGCCCTTGGGCCTTAAGGGAACATTGTTTGTAGGCTGGCAGTACTCCTTGTGGCCTGGGGTGGTGATGGCAATGGAGTGAGACTCCTTTGCTTTTGGAAAGGGGAGGGAAGACTGGGGAGAACTGTATCCTGTGGTTTGATTGTAAGCTCAGCTGCAGTACAATAGAACACCAGGTAGACTTCTAAGGTTTTGACTCTAGTCCTTGACTCCCAGACAGCACCTCTAGACCCACTCAAGGCCTGGAGAACTTGTGGCTCCAAAGAGAAGAACACAGGCCTGGTTGGCTTTGTCACCTGATGATTGTAGAGCCCCAGCACCTTGAGTGAACACAGGTGGTGGCCAGGGAGTGGTTACAGCAGGCTTTGGGTGAGACACAGTGCTATGCTGGCTTCAGGTCTGACCCAGCACAATCCCTGTGGTCCTGGCCATAGAAGGGCTTGTGTCACTCCTCCTCCAGCTCCAGGTGGCTCAGAACAGACCCAGAAATACTGCTTGTTTGTGAGAAACTAAGAGTAGGAAAAAAAAAAGTCTCTGACTTGTAATCCCAAGAATTCTTGGAGATCTTGTCCAAAACCATCAAGGCAATATCTCTACAAGTCTTCAAGGATCACAGCATTACTTTACTGGGCTTGGTGTGCCCCCCTAAATCAGATAGAGCTTATATCACAAGACCCACATCCTTTGAAATATTTGGAAAACCTTTCCATGTAGGATGGATACAAACAAACCCAGAATGCAAAGACCAGTAAATGTGCAGACCCAGATGAACATCTACAAATATTAAGACCATCCAGGAAAATATGACTGTATCAAAATAACTTAATAAGGCACCATGAACCAATCCTGGAGAAACAGAAATATGTGACCTTTCAGAAAGAGAATTCAAAATAGATGCATTGAGAAAATTCAAAGAAATTCAAGATAACACAGGGAAGGAATTCAGAATTCTATGAGATAAGTTTAATACAGAAATTGAAATAACTACAAAGAATCAAACAGAAATTCTGGAGCTGAAAAATGCAATTGATATACTGAAGAATGAATCATAGTCTTTTAGTAGCAAATTGGTCAAGCAGAAGAAAGAATTAGTGAGTTCAAAGGCTATTTGAAAATACACACTCAGAAGAGACAAAAGAAAAAAGAATAAAAAGCAATGAAGTGTGCCTATAGAATCTAAAAAATAGCTTCAAAAGGGCAAATCTAAGAGTCATTAGCCTTAAAGAGGAGATAGAGAAAGAGATAGTTAGAAATTATACTTAAAGGGATAATAACAGAGAACTCCCCAAACCTAGAGAAAGATAACAATATCCAAGTACAAGAAGGTAATAGAACACCAAGAAGATTTAACCTAAATAAGACTGCATCAAGGTATTTAATAATCAAACGCTCAAAGATCAAGAATAAAGAAAAGATTCTAAAAGCAGCAAGATAATAGAAACAACTAACACTTTGGAGCTCCATTATGTCAGGCAGCAAACTTTTCAGTGGAAAGCTTATAGGACAGGAGATAGTGGCATGACATATTTTAAGGACTGAAGGAAAGAATTTTTTATCTTAGAAGAGTATATCCAGTTAAATTATCCTTCAAACATAAAGGAGAAATAAAGACCTTCCCACACACACACACAAAAAAAGAAAACTGAGGAATTTAATCAACACTAGACCTGTCCTACAAGAAATCTTAAAGGGATTACTTCAATCAGAAAGAAAATGATGTTAATGAGTAATAAGAAATACTCATTATTATGATACAAAACTCACTGGTAATAGTAAGTACACGGAAGAATAGAATATTATAACATTCTAAATGTGGTGTTTAAGAAAGACAGTAAAAATAATGAGCCAGTCAAAATAATCACTACAACAACTTTTCAAGACAGGCAATACAATAAGATATAGGTAAAAACAAAACATTAAAAAGCAGGGGGGATGAAGTTAAGATGTAGAGTTATTTTAGGTTCCTTTTTGTTTCTCTGTTTGTTTGTTTCTGTAAACAGTGTTAAGTTGTTATCGGCTTAAAATACTGGGTTGTAAGATAGTATTTGTAAGCCTCATGGTAACCTCAAACCAAAAAGCATACAACAGATACACAAAAAATAAAAAGCAAGAAACTAAATCATATCACCAGAAAAAAATCACCTTCACTAAAAGGAAGACAGGAAGGAAAGAAAGAAAGAAAAGAAGACTACAAAACAACAAAAATACAAATAAAAAATGGCAGGAGTAAGTTATTCCTTATCAATAACAACATTGAATGTAAATGGACTAACCTCTCAATCAAAAGACATAATGTGGCTGAATGTACTAAAAGAAAATAAGATCCAGTAATATGCTGTCTACATGAAAATCACCTCACCTATAAAGACACATAGGCTGAAAATAAGGGGATAGAAAAAGATATTTCTTGCCAATGGAAAACAAAAAAGAGCAGGCGTAACTACATTTAGACAAAATAGAATTCAAGACAAACAAAAACTGTAAGAAGAGACAAACAAGGTCACTATATAATCATAAAGAGGTCAATTCAGCAAGAGAATCCAACGATTTTAAATATACATGCATGCAACACTAGATATATAAAGCAAATATTATTCGAGCTAAAGAGAGAGTTAGACCTCAATACAATAATAGTTGGAGATATCAACACCCCACTCTCAGCAAAGGACAGATCTTCCAGAGGGATAATCAAAAAGAAACATCATATTTAAACTGCAGTATAGACAAAATGAACTTAATAGGTATTTACAGAATATTTCATCCAACAGCTGCAGAATACACATTCTTCTTCTCAGTACATGGATCATTCTCAAGGATAGACCATATGTTAGGTCAGAAAACAAGTCTTAAAACATTCAAAAAATGAGATAGGATCAATTATCTTCTCTGACCACAATGGAATAAAACTAGAAATCAATAATGAAAGGAATTTTGGATAATATATAATTACATGGAAATTAAACAATATGCTATGGAATGACCAGTAGGTCAATGAAGACATTAAGAAGGAAATCAAAAATTTATTTGAAACAAATGATAATGGAAACACAACATACCAAAACATATGGGAATACAGCAGAAGCAGTACTAAGAGGGAAGTTTATAGCTATAACTGCCTGCATCAAAAAAGAAGAGGAATTTCAAAGAAACAACCTAACAATGCCTCTTAAAGAACTAGAAAAGCAAGGGCAAACCAAAGCCAAAATTAAGAGAAAAAAAAGAAATAGTGTAGATCAGAGATGAAATTGAAATGAAAAAAATACAAAAGATCAATGAAACAAAAGGTTGTTTTTTTGAGAAGTTAAACAAAATTGACAAACCCTTAAGCCAAACTAAGAAAAAAGAAAGAGAAGACCTAAATAAATAAAATCTGAAATGAAAAAAGAAACATTAAAATTGATACCACAGAAAGTCAAAAGTACATTAGTGGCTACTGTTAGCAACTATATGACAATAAACTGGAAAATCTAAAAGAAATGGACAAATTCTTAGACACATATGACCAACCAACATCAAACCATGAAGAAATGGAAAACCGGGACACGCCAATAATAAATAATGAGATTGAAGCCATAATAAAAAAATCTTCCAGTAAGGAAAAGCCCAGCATTCAATGGCTTTATTGCTGAATTCTTCCAAACGTTTAAAGAAGAATTAATACTAATCCTATTCAAGCTATTCTGAATAATAGATGAGGAGGGAGTACTTCCAAAATCATTCTATGAAGCCAATATTACCCTAGTACCAAAACCAAAGACAAATCTAAAAAAGAAAACTACAGGACACAATCTCTGATTAAAATTAATGCAAAAATCCTCAACAAACTACTAGCAAATCAGATTCAACAATACATTAGAAATAGCCTTAATCATGACCAAGTGAGATTCATCCCTAGGTTGCAAGGATGGCTCAACATATGCAAATCAATCAATGTGATACATCATATCAACAAAATAAAGGACAAAAACCATATGATCATTTCAATTGATGCTGAAAATCCATTTGATATAATTCAACATTGCTTCATGATAAAAACCTTTAAGAAGAACTTGGTAGAGAAGGGACATACCTCAACATAAAAGCCATATATAACAGACCCACAATGTATGCTTGTATTAAAATATCTCATGTACCCCATAAATATATACACCTTGTATGTACCCATAAAAATTAAAAGCTAAATTGTGTGTGTGTGTGTGTGTGTGTGTGTGTATATATATAGAGAGAGAGAGAGAGAAAGAGAGAAGGGAGAACAGAACATTCAAAGCCTTTAATTCATTTTCAGTGATTAGTTGACTCTACTCTGATTTAAGAGGAACACACACAATAGTCACCCACCATTTTCTCCTCGACTGTGCTGCAAAAGTGAATACAACAACCATAGTATGATGAATTTTAAAATACACTTCTTGCTCCTAAAAAAAAAAATGTAGCTGGCCTGTCAAAATAGTTGCTGCCTTCCAAATTTCCAGATTACAGGTGTTCCCTTAATGACTTAAATGATTGTCTTTCTGCCAAGATGACAAAGGTGGGACAATTGATGTAACTATTATCCATCTTGTAAAGAATTTATAAAATCCTTACTCATGATTGGCTTCACTCGCTGATTAATAGACACTTTCTATTTCAGACTTAAATTAAAAGCAATAAAAGCAGTCAACTGTAGGCCATGAATGTGTTGGTGACAAAAAAAAAAAGTGCCATTAGAGAGATGGAAGATCAAGCACTGAACAAATTTAGTGTGAAGCCTAGTAAGTGGATCCATATGCCTGTGCTTAAAGCCTCTCTGTGATAGCCACAATACCCAAGGGATTGCACAGATAGAATAAAACAGCAATTAGCAGGAGAACCGTCCGTTTTAGACCCAATCTGCTTTAATTTAAGAAAAATATGCACCATCTTTCTTCATATTTATATAAATGTCAAAGTTAATGAAAACAAAAAAAAAAGATGACTTTTGAAGGAAAAAACTCTAGCCGGCAAGTTGTGTTATAAAACACAAATTGGTAATTTAATTCAGTTGCATCTGAAGAGTAATTTAATATACATCATTGAACAGATGTCATAGATTGTTGTGAGTCATAGAGAAAATTCGAGCAAATGGTTATCGATTCCCACCATATTACAGTAATTGTTCACTTACCACTCAATTATAAACATTTACCTGTACTTTAAGCCATATAACTCAAGAAAGTGAGCATGTGAAAATGCAGTCCAGTTAGCAGCACACAGAAGGATACAAGCTGTTAGAGGGACAAAACATGACATGTGGGTTTTGCTTCCTGCTGGCATTTTTGTAGCCATCTCTAAGCACTTGAGTGATAAAAAGCAGCAACTGTCACAGATTACTTAAAGCCTGATACACACATTTGGATATTTCACAAATATGCACACACATCCTCACTTCCTCAGAGATCACAAGGGGCATTTTCTACTTGCATACCTGGATCACAACCAAATAAAGATTTCAGGAAAAGTCTGAGTTAAGTTGATCTTTCAAAGGAAGGCTCCTTTCCTAAATCCTGCCACGGAAGAATGCAGGAATGCAACACGGTGTTTTTGCATGAGGTAAGGCCCTGACTTCTTAGGGCTCAGTATTTTGGCACAGGAGGCAGACAGATACCAACTTGGCAATTTAAGAAGGCCGTGTTACAAAGACTTGAAAAATGAAATCTAGTGTGACAGGAAAAACATTAACATCTGAGTTTCACAGCCTCTCTTCCTTCACTCCCCATCAAAGATAATTCTATTTTGCCAGTTTTATTCAGGTTCTTACTGTGCCGACTGGCACAGCTGGGGTTGAGGGGTGGAAGGCTGGAAATAAAAGAAGCTAAAACCAAATTGATTGATTTTGTTGAAATACGCAGAGATTTACTCCTACAAAGAAGAAAATAAAGCATATGCATGTAGCAAGTAGAACTGGGGGTAAACATAAAAGCCAGTGATACCGTGCTGTAGAGAGGTATTGTGGGGCCGGGGGCATGTTTTGCTTTCTGCTTTGCTGAAGGGAGTGAAGGATGAAAGGATGGAGGAGGGAAGAAGATTTATGTTTAATTTAAACAAACTTTTTTATGAGCCTGTGATCTTTTAAAAGGCAACAGTGAATTTTATTTTTATTGTTTTAGACATAGAATTGACATTTTATTTTAATGAAATATTTAAAAAATTGATCCCAAATGGAAAATAATTTGTATGGGTTTTGCAAATATAATATTTAGTACAAAGGGCAAAGTATCTCTTTTTTTAAAAAAATGCACAAATCTTAAGATCTAGCCAGTTTTTCTTTTTTCTTTTTTTTTTTTTTGAGACGGAGTCTCGCTCTGTCACCCAGGCTGGAGTGCGGTGGCGCCATCTTGGCTCACTGCAAGCTCCGCCTCCCGGGTTCACGCCATTCTCCTGCCTCAGCCTCCTGAGTAGCTGGGACTACAGGCGCCCGCCACCACGCCCGGCTATTTTTTTGTATTTTTAGTAGAGACGGGGTTTCACCATGTTAGCCAGGATGGTCTTTATCTCCTGACTTTGTGATCCGCCTGCCTCGGCCTCCCAAAGTGCTGGGATTACAGGCATGAGCCACCGCGCCCGGCGCCAGTTTTTCTTAAAACTACAACAGTCCTATTAATTCTGGTCACTCAAAACATAATACACATTTAAAATATATTTTAGTGTGAGCTCCTGTTGTGTTTAAACATATTGATATTAGATGTTTAGAGGTAGGGTAACTTTCCTGCTAAGACAGGAAAAGCTATGTCTTCTTCACACTATAAACTGAAACTGAGAATGTCTCCACACACAAACACATGCACAGGTAAGCGCTCAACTTTTTTCCTGGATGGATGTTATTCTATTTGTGTTTTCTAAAACCTTCATATGAGTTGTAAACCACCATAGCTTAATTTCCCGGAAATGCAGGAAGGACCATTTTTTGCTATTATATTCAGTTAAATTATGATGAAAAAATCCAAATGTCCTGATTATTTTATCATCAGTCCACTAGTCCATTAAATCCCAATATTAGTGGTTTCATGTAATTAAAATGCACCTGTACGTTCCTTTCAGTGATCATGAGACAACTTCTAATTTATACAAGCAGTGAATATAAATTTTAGGAAACTAGGGATAAACATCCTAGACCTAAAAATGTCTCTACTTATATATTTGCACAAATTCTATTCAGCAAGCAAATCCAAATTTATATGTATGCCATTTCCACAACGCATCATTCAGTCCATCGACCTGTCTAGCCTCTTTTCTGTGTCATGTTATTTTGTGTCACTTGATAAAATTTGGCGCGTGTGACAGTCAGAACATCTGCGTTGAGCCTAGGCTCTTTCTCCTAGCAACTGGATATCCCTGTACAATCAATATAAGTCATCTCACTTTTCTTATCTGTGAACTGGAGATAAAAATTGTACATGCCTTATACATTCCTGTTGACGTTTCCATAAAACCTTGCATGGAACGTGCACAATACTCAACATAAGGGAGGAGTACATGGCAAGGTCCAAAAAAAGGAGGCTGTTCTTTTCATTATTGAATTAGTGTTCTCTTTTCTTTCCCCTGCAGAGCCTCATAGAATAAGGCTTGGTATTTCAATATTGATGCTTTTAGCTAGGCAAGTCATCATCAACATAAACAAATGTAAAATGCTCACACTATGTAGACATGAAAACCACCCACTAGGCCTAATATTAGAATGCATTGACTTACCCAGAGATTTACATATTCTTCTCTAGAGAAAACATTCAGTGCAAATATCTCCACGAATTTTGGGATGTAGACAAGAAACACAACTCCTTCAGTTCTCACTCTCACTCTCACTGTGTCTTTCTCTGTCTCTCTCTTTCTCTCTCCTGCTCTCTCTCTCTACACCCCCTCTATTTCTCAAAAAGCCATACACACTGATTTTTGGTAAAAAAAAAAAAAAATGAGAACCTCTTTTAAAATTCTATCATTTTGGAGGGCAAATGAAGATATTCTATGTTTTGTGGTTGTGATGGTTAATATTGAGTGTCAACTTGATTAGACCGAAGGAGGCAAAGTACTGTTCTGTGAAGGTGTTGCCAAAAGAGATTCACATTAGAGTCAGTGGACTGGGAGAGGCAGACCCACTAGCAATATGGGTGGGTGCCATCCAATCAGCTGCCAGTGCAGTTAGGATAAAAGCAGGTGGGGGAACGTGGAAGGGCTGGCCTGGCTAAGTCTTCTGGCCTCCATCTTTCTCCCATGCTGGATGCTTCCTGCCCTTGAACAGCAGAATCCAAGTTCTTCAGCTTTTTGCCTCTTGGACCTACACCAGTGATTTGCCAGGGCTCTCAGGCCTTTGGCCACAGACTGAAGGTTGCACTGTCGGCTTCTCTACTTTTGAGGTTTTGGGACTCGGACTGGCTTCCTGGCTCCTCAGCTTGCAGATGGCCTATTGTGGAGCTTCACCTTGTGATCTTGTAATAAACTCCTTTTCACATATACCTCTGTCCCATTAGTCCCTTCCCTCTAGAGAACCCTGACTGACACAGTGGTATATTTGTATCTCTTTAAGATGTTGGGCTCAAATGTAGTAATTACTTCAACCAGGGAAATATTACTTCCACCAGGGAAATATAGTTAGACATGGGTCTAACTATAATGTAATTGCTCTCACCTTGGGCAATTCCTTAATAAGATGGACACATTTTATCTTTTTTGGGGTCAGTGCCCCTGCTTCCTTCCCCTCAAAAGTGAGATAAGAAGGCTAGAGGGGGCTGGTTGTGGAGAGTAGAAGAGGTAGTACCCTTCTCCAGCAGAGAGAAGGCTCTGGTAAAGTTGCTTTATCTGCAGACGTGTCCTTTGGGAGAATGCTCGGGGCATATTTCTCAAAGGTAGATTTCTCCCTTTCATGTCAGATCCCTAAGAGGACGTTTTCTTGCTCTTTACCACAGAACCCAGTGGGATTCCTGGACAGAAAGCTCATGCAAGCCTGCGTGTCCTCAAGGAGGGGACTCTCTCTCCCTCACTCCCTTCCCCACTGCTCTCAGCATCTTAAAAAACCAACACTATTTTGATGCAGCTGACAGCTAATTTTAATGTTTTAATAGCTCAAATGTAAAAAAAAATCAAAGAAAAGACAAAACAAAATGAAAGCTAAGCAATGATATATGAGGATACTTTAAAAAAACTGCCTAAAAAATTATTTCCTTTCACCCCAAAATGTCTAATCATGTCAATAGTGCAGAAAATAAGGGGACATTTGCTATTTAACGCCAGTGAAGACAAAATATTATTTAGTGTAGTAGCTCCTCCTTCCCTTCAGGTGGCCTGGCATCCACTATAAATATTGGAGAAGAAATCTCATTATGGCCTCTGTCCACTTATGGAGAATGTTTGAAAGAGGAGACAGAGAGAGAGAGAACACCAGGGAGAAACAGAACAAGTGAAAATTTTCTGGTAATAATCAACAGGCTTGCCAGAACAAGAATAGCTAATTCTGAGTGTTAACAGGTCTTACAATGCAATCACAACTCTCTCCAATTTCCCTCTATCTTATACGGAGCTTTGTAGAGGGAAGATATTGAGAAAACATTTCGTGCACGTCGATGCTATAGAGAAAAGGTAGATTAGTTATTAACAGATATTATTAGTTCAGCTCAAGAAATTCAGGGCCAAGAATGGCCAGGAAATATGTCAGATTTCTCAACGTATCAGAGATTTTCTTGCACAAGTACAACCAGAATTGCTATAATATTTGGAATGCAGGTTATAGTGATATTTCTTCAGGTTTTAAACAAATACCTTTAGAAATATCTACAATTCTCATTCTAAATGAGAATTACTTATGTCAAGCCCAGTTTTGCAATAACTCTAGATGTTGCTTACATCTGTGTTACATCTGTAATACCTGTAACAGAGATATTCCTTTATAACTTGCGTTTTCTAGGCCATATAATCTTGTTGGTAGAAATAAGAAAATAACAAAAACTCCTACCAGATTTTTTTTTGTTTCATATCCACTAAATTGGCTGGAAGTTCAGTCTCAATAAATCCTTCCCATATAGCTCTGTAGAGGGTGTGGAATGGGATGGGTTAGAAAGAGATGAGATGAAACAGGGTAAGGTGGGATGGGAAAAGATGGAATAGTATGAGAATGGGATGGATGTGATAAGATGGAATGAGATCCCATCGGATGGGATGGGATGGGATAAGATGAAATGGTATGAGAATGAGATGGGTGAGATAAGATAAGATGGAATGAGCTGCCATGGGATGGGATAGGATGGGAGGGGAGGGGAGGGATGGGATGGGATAGGATGGGATAAGATGAAATGTTATGAGAATGAGATCGGCAAGATAAGATGGAATGAGGTGCCATGGGATGGGATGGGATGGAATGGGATGGGCTGGGAGGGGGTCGTGGAGGGGAAGAGGGGAGGGGAGGGTATGGAATGGGATGGGATAGAATGGGATAGGATGGGATGGGATGGGATGGGAGGAGAGGGGATGGGATGAGATGGGATGGGATGGAATGGGATGGGATGGGATGAGATGGGATAAGATGAAATGGTATGAGACTAAGATGGATGAAATAAGATGGAATGAGATGCCATGTGATGGGATGGGATGGGGTGGCCAGGGATGGGGAGCAGAAGGGAAAATTCTCCATCTACTCTTCGTATGCTCATCATTATCCTCTACTAACTAGCTCATGATGTCTTTAGTCACTCTCAAAGTCAGAAATGACCATCACGGCCCTTATGACTGTCAAAGATCCCGCTGCTACTACTGCTGCCAGTGTCCACTGTGTGACTTGCACAGAAAAATGCCAAAGTCATTCATTCTCTACCAAGGACACCAGTAGGCAATTTGGTGGGTTCTAAATGCATAGCTTTTGCCAACCCAAAGGCCCCACTCCTAGTGTTACTTCCCTATTCAGCAGCCTGGCTGCAATGAATATTTGGAGTGTTCATTGCACCATGGAAATTGAATAAAGCATTATCTTTACTTTCAATTTGTCTTTTATTACTGCTTCTTTTCTAGAGGATCAGGCACAAATTCAGGAAAAATGACCTAGTGAGACTGTATTTTTATTACTTCTTCTCAAGAGAGGTATTAAAATCAAGGCCAAGAAAATTGATCATGTCTTATATCTAAGAAATTGGCATTCATTCTTACAAAGTGTAAGAATAAATGTAAAAATTAAAGTTCTGGTTTGCCCGGTCATGGTTCTCCTATCTCTTTAGAAAGCTTTTCTTTTCCAAACAACTGATGTGTAAGGAGGATCTGTGTGCAAGTTATTAAGGAATTGAGGAGGACGAATCTAATTTGCCTTGCCAAAAAAGAAATTACATCATACAGAATTATTTGACCTAAAACTTGGAGATTATTTATTGATTCAGCAAATAGAAATGGGGCCAGGGTGGGGTGGGGTGGGTGCCATGCTTTTATGCACTCTGCAAATATCTGTTTCGTACCTCACATATGCTTGGTCCTATGATGTACAGTTGAAGAAAGAAGATGCAGCCTTTTCCCTCTGGATCTACTAATCTAGTGCAGGAAACAAACTTGACACAAATAATGGTACAACTACTTTTGTAATTACTAATTGCCATGAGTTCAATGGTATAAAAGTGAAGGGTACTATGGAGTGATGTAATGAAGAAATTAATTTATATTGAGACCATCAGGGAGTATTTTGTTGAAGAAGGGGTCTTAAATATAAGATAAGATCTTGTTGAAAAAAAGTGACAGGAAATAAGCCAGAAGGAGCAAAGGGCAAATGTGAAGCCCTTGTGGATTAAATGTGAGGTCATCCCTGGAACTCGAAGAAGACCCATGTGGTTGAACATAGAGTGGTAGATTACAGGGGAGAATCTAGAGACACAAGTATATTGTAATGTTGAATTTTATCTCAGGTATAATAATGATGCATTAAGTATAACTCTGTAAGAAGCGTTTCATTTTCCTCTCTATTTTGAATTACTCCTTTCAGGAGTCCTTAAAATGGAATTACTGAGTTTCAGGTAGCAAACTTTAAAAAACTCTCAGTACATGGTAATAGAAGGGCCTAAACTGTGTCTCCTCAAAACCGATATGTTGAACCCCCCAAACCCTAGTGCATCACAGTATGACTATATCTGAAGATAGAGACTTTAAATAAGCAGTTAAGTTAAAATAAGACCATTGTCGCAGGCCCTAATCCAATATGACCAGTGTCCTTACAGTAGCAGGAAGAGACCCCAGGAGAACATGCACACAGAAGGACACAGTGAAAAGGCAGCCATCTGCAAACCAAAGAGAAGTCTCAGAAGACACCAAACATGCTGGCACCTTGATCTTGGACTTCCAGCCTACAGAGCTATGAGAAAATAAATTTCTGTTGTTTAAGCCACCGGTTCTGTGGTATTTTTTATGGCAGCCTTGGCAAGCTAATACAAGTACCAAAGTGGTTTGCCAAGTGATATGGTTTGGCTGTGCCCCACCCAAATCTCATCCTGAATTGTAGCTCCCATAATCCCCACATGTCATGAGAGGGACCCGGTGGGAGGGAACTGAATCATGGGGATGGGTTGTTCGCATGCTGTTGTCATGATAGTGAATACGTCTCAGAAAATCTGATGATTTTATAAAGGGTAGCTCCCCTGCACACACTCTCTTGCCTGCCACCATGTAAGACGTGACTTCGCTCCTCCTTTGCTTTCCGCCATGATTGTGGGGTCTCTCCAGCCAGCTGGAACTGTGAGTCCATCACACCTCTTTGTCTTTATAAATTACTCAGTCTCAGGTATGTCTTTATCGGCAGCATGAGAACCATCTAATACACCAAAAAATGAAAACAAGATATAATAGAAATAAGATCATATTAATCTGGACACAAAAGCTGGTGATACATATGTTTATATTTCATTTATAGAAAAACTATGATGGCTTGTGGGAAATGTTCTGAAATTAAGGGATGCAGGAAGCTAATGCCTTATTTGAGATGATTTTAAGATAGCCGCAAAACAGGTCAGGGCCTGAGTCAGTGTGGATAGCAGGAGAGGAGAGGAGGAAAAGAACTGAAGAAGATTTGGATACTAGAATTGAACAAACTTAATTATACCTGAGTTGTGCTTTTTTTGTAACAACTAGTAAATATTTGTCAACAGAGATTATAATTTGAGGAAAAAATAATTTTCTGCAAATATGGAACTACAGTTACCCTTGTATATTTAGAAAGATATTTCAAGAAAAGAAAAATACCATCTTCTCATTCTGCCAGACAAAAATGTTTTCCAGAAAATTGTGTCATTACCACTTTTAGAGTCTGGGTGAAAACATTCATTCTGGAATAGTTATTAAATAATCAAAAACAACAAATGTGTTACATTCTGTGATGAAAACACACACACGCATATACATACAGATATAACATTACATGAAACCTTTGACCTAGGAGTAAGGAAAACAAAAAACAAAACAACAACAACAAAACACAGTAAAGTAATAGAAAAGAAAGAGAGAAAGATGTTGCCAACAGTTGGTAAAGGAACAGCTGTCACTGAGGACTAATGTGAACAGAGGAAACCTGGAGGATTAGGCTGAATTTCACATAAAATTGAAAAGAAATAATATTTGGTTAGTCACAGTAAATGGAGCATCTAGAAAGCAAGGAAAGAATATCCTAGATGATTGTGGTGAAGTCTTAACACTGGGAAAATTAGAAGACATTGTTGGAGAAAGATTGTGATAGAGTTAAAGTATAAGAACTCTCTCTCTCTCTCTCTAAAAAAAAAAAAAAGTATACACAATGAGTAGTTTAAGGTTGACAGAGATTGCAGAGCTCTGCATCTTAGCTCAGGATGTTTGGTCTTAGGAAGAATGCTCATACAACCTTCTGTTTCATTGGCTCTCCTGCTAAACAAGGATTCTATTATGTAGGCCATATAAATGGTGCGAAAGCTAACTAATGATCCATAGATTAATAGATTTAACTATGCCTAACTATGCCTGAAGCAGTGCTATGTGGGTGAGCAATAGCCACTTCTGTTACAATATGTGTTTTAAACTGACATTCTCTGGAATATATTTTGTAGCTAAGCTGTATATATTACAAGACATTTCCAAAATGAGGAATGTATGGAGAAATTGCTACATTTGATCAATACCTAATGAGTCAATCAGTTGGCATCTGTCAAAAATACTATAGAGATGGAATTGTGGCACTTGGAAGCACAGATTATTCACAAGTTTCATAAGAGCCAGTACTGTATTGGGTAAATGGTCTAGAAGAAAGTTGAAGTTAGTAACATTAGGACAATCCATTTTCCAGGCAACAAATCATTCAACTGTATGATTATGATGCACTTCCAAAGGCATTTAGGTTTGCTACTGAAAGAAACAGTGTGTTTATTTCTTTAATAAATTTGAATCATTGAAATAAACAAGCAAATACATTCCAGTGTACCCAGTGGGAAGTATTCTGCTTATAAGATCTTGGACACTGGATCCAAAGTGCCGTTTTGAAACAGGCATTAAGGGTAATGTCATTTAAAAGTGGCATCAGAGGGTCCAGATTTCTTCTGGTGCAGTATTTACATTTATGTCAACACATCTCTTGCTCTTGACACTGGAAACAAACTAATATTATCATGGTTGTTTTCTCTCTTTAATGATTGGAATTAAAGGCCAACATACTGCACACTACCTTTTTAATTTTATGTAAATAAGCTCATCAAAGGTAGTAAACAGGTGTCATGTACATTTGACCTGTAACCTGCAGTGGAGCCATTCAGCAGATCACAGACATGATCAAACTGAACCATAGTCAACCTGCAGACTCATGATCATAGGATAAGTTTTGGTTGCCTTAAGTCATTCAGAATGGGATAGATGCTATACAGTATTATTGTGGAAATAGCTAATTGATATTTGAATCAATGAGTAAGAAAGATTTTGTAAATCTAAAATGAGACCAAAATTCACAAAGATGTTTAAATAATTACACCATGCAATCATTAAGCAAAAAAGAAAATTAGAAGATTAGGATAGCATAGATAAAAATAGGAAGATTTGAAGTAATAATATTTAACTAAATCTCAAATTAGTGTAGTGAGCTGTTGTATACGTCAAGAAACCAGACTTTTAAAAAAACAAAACAAAACCCTGCAGGTCATCAGTGTGTCAAGAACACCAGCAGCAGCCTTGTCTTGTCTGAGTTCTGTATGCTCTACTGAGATTGAAACCTATATCTCTACTATTGCTCATAATTGACAATTTAAGTTTGTCCTGAAATAAGCACAATGGCTATTGGATTTGTTAGGCAAAGAATAGAATAAAATTCAGTAGTCCATTTTAACCAGGCTGAATTCTACAAAGAAGCCAAAAAAGGGCAAAATCATATATGTGGGAGAATCTTAAGTGAAGAATATAAACCTATTTCATTTACACCAATAATGGTATTGATCTCCCTGTCCTGAATCTGCTTTGCCAGCTGAGCCATCTGATATCATGACACACCTCACTATGTAAATTCATCATTCTTGGTGATCCAGCCAAATTTTTAAAATCTGCAACATAAAGTAACCAAAATGGATAATGGTCTATTTATCTTTACAATTTTTATTTCAAAACTACTTTCCCCTTAATTCAAGAACTTTATTATTAGCTCTACTATTAAAAATTTCATATCTTTCTCATATTTTTGTATATCTAGACTACTTGCAGGATCATTCATTTATTTATTCATTAACTCAATGATATTTACCAGCACTCACCAAAGCAAGTGAGTGATCCAACAAAGAAAAAACTTCACGGTCCCTGCTCTCAAGAAAGAAAACGATAAGAATCAACGAAGAAAGAAGAACTACACAGGGTAAAATTTAATGCTGTTAAACAAGGTAAAATTGCAGAGTAGAGGAAAAAATATCATTGTACTTCAACTTCAGGGGTGAGGGACTGTTTCACAGAGAAAACAAAATGTTACATGACTCTTGGAAAAAAATGTGAGGTGCTTTATCTGTACAGGGAACATAAAAACCTTATATATTAATAAAGTACAAGGTCTATTGTGGAGGTGGAAGTATGCAGCATGTATAAGTAGTTGTGTTTAAAGACCTTTGGCTACAGTGAAGTTTGGTGAGTAAAAGTGACTAACAAAGCAGAAAGCACGTGCAAAATAAAACTAAGAGCGACTAGGTTCAGAGGGCTGTTGTGATCTGTAAACACATCAAACGGGGCCAGTTTCCAGAATCTTAATGACTTTATGAGGTCAAGAGTTCATTAAAACCGAAGACCCCTAAAAGCTGACCCGAAGGTAAATTTCAGCTAAGGAAGATGCTTATCTCAAGTACGCAAGATATGATCTGAAAATACTCTAGTAACCGAAACAGAGCAGTCCAGTTAAATGGTGGTTGAGCTAAGTGATTTTCGGCAGAAGAATTAAGAGGTAGATGGCCTAGCATTCTGTAAAGTTGAGCAATTAGGCTGTGGGGAAAAAAAAAAAAAAAAAAAAAACCAACTAATCCATTCAAGGATGAACATGTACTGAGATCCCAACATGTGCCATCTGGGCTCTGTGCTAAAAACTGGGGACACAACATTGGTCTAACCTGGCAGGCAAGAAGGACTGTGGATTGGTAAAGAGAAATAGAGTTATGCTCATTTTTTCACACTAAATTGCAGTTTTAATTTTCAAAGGCATTTTCAAACTGTCCTAAGCACAGGGAGGATGGTGGGTATTGTGTATACAGAGGCAAGTAGGATGCGGTAATCATTTCACTTCTTGGCCCTGCCCATTAAGGTCCTGTAGGCCAGCTGGAGGGTCCTCCATTAAAGAAGATCATGAGTCCTCACCAATCACATACATGCATTTAACTACAACAGTCTGAAAATACACTGAATTTATTGATAAGAAAGTGAAGAAAATGTGACTTAAGCCAAATTGGCAAGGCAATCAGATCCAGAGGAAGGAGCTGTGAGGCTGGTACAGGAAGTTGAAGAATTTGGGTGAGGAATGGCGTTGCTGGATGAAGCAGAGCAGTGCATAAATCATGACTGAAAATTGCTGACACCCCCTGGGATGTTCCTTTAATGGGATTCCCAACTTCACAGTGCCACTGCAGAGGTGACTAACTAGAACCATTCTGCAGGATGCAGGCCCTCCAGATAAAGACCTGGTTTTTCAAAACAGGCCCCTAGACTAAAAATGGAGGGTTGGGGGGTAAAAGAATAGAGGGGAAGCCCAAGGAGGCATTTAGTCTTGGACGTCAACAATCATGGGGTCTCTTCAAAAGATCAAAACCAATTTAGCATCAGAGAAAATTGGGGCTGAAATGTTGAAATACTCAATTCGGCCATTTTTAATGCTAGAGCAATACTTGATTACCAAGACCAAGGGATGTAGGAGGACTGTGTGACCTGGAAAATTAATGCAGGGATTGATTATAGGGATGGGTGATTACAGGCATACAAATCAGCCACGAGGCATTGTACAACGTGGATTAGAAAAACATGTATTAGGCGCATGGAGATGAGTTAGGAAGGTGCTGGAGGCTCCTGGTAGGATTTCAAGAATGTACCTTGGAATGAGCCTGTGGAAATAGGAAGGAATGGATGGATCTGAAAAAAAAATTAAAAAAAGCCTGGGGAGGAAGTAATGAGGGAAAGAACATAACAAGGAAGGCAGAAGGAAAAGACAGAAATAAGGCTTTTTTTTGGTAACAGTACTAATAAAAGCTATCATTTACTGAATTGCAACTCCGTGCCTGGCATGGTAATATGTGCTTTTATATTTGATTTGAATTGCAATCTGGATGAATTAAATAACTATGCCCCAATATGACAGCTACTAACTGGTTGTAGTAGACACTACAATGCTCTGGCCAGACACCCTCAGATCCTTTGTATCATTGGACATCAGTGTGTACACATGTGCACCGTATGCATGTTTGTGTGATCTGCATGTGTGTGTGCATGTGCATAGTGTGCATGGCATGCTTGTGTGCATATCTGTTGGTGTGCAAAGTGTGCATGTATACATGTCTCTGTGTGTGCATATACATATGTGCATGCATGTGGTATCTGTACATGTGTGATGTCTCTGTATATTTATATGTGCATGTGCGTTTGCATGGTATGTGTTCGCATGCCATGCGCACTTACATGCCCGTTCATCCCCCCGTCTTTTGAGTGCCTTGCTTTTGATAGCTGGCACCTGGCTCTTTCTTCCATGGGTGTGTTTGATAGGAGCCACCTACATTTACAGAAAATGGAGGTACCCATTTTCTTAACTGAAACAAGACAATCACTGCCCCTTGGTTTAAGGTGAGGCAAACTCTGAGGTATAAGTTGTACTTTGGAACTCTCTGTGGAGTAAGGTGGGGCTGGGAATTCACCTGAGCTCACAACAGAAATTGCCTTCTTTCCCCCTCCCTTTCCCCTGACTCCCTTAGTGGTTTTTCTAGAAGGAATTCCTCAAAATCACTTGCCCATGAGTTGTCAAGACAGGGCCTACTTCTAAGAAATCAGACCTAAGAAATTGCTAGAACATAACTTGAACCCAGGGCTAGTTCACTCCAAAACCGCTGCTCCCAACTCTGCATCACATCATGGTGTGTCCAAAATTGGTTCCTTCCGGTGGGTTCTTGGTCTCACTGACTTCAAGAATAAAGCCACAGACCCTAGTGGTGTTACAGTTCTTAAAGATGGTGTGTCCAGAGTTTGTTCCTTCAGATGTTCACATCTGTCCAGAGTTCCTTCCTTCTGGTGGGTTCGTGATCTCACTTGACTTCAGGAATGAAGCTGCAGACCTTCGCAGTGAGTGTTACAGCTCTTAAAGGTAGTGCGGACCCAAACAGTGAGCAGCAGCAAGATTTATGGTGAAGAGCCGAAGAACAAACCTCAAAGCAGACCAGAGCAGGTTGCCACTGCTGGCTGGGTTGGCCAGCTTTTATTCCCTTACTTGGCCCCGCCCACATCCTGCTGATTGGTCCATTTTACAGAGTGCTGATTCGTCCGTTTTTACAGAGTGCTGATTGGTGCATTTACAAACTTTTAGCTAGACACAGAGCACTGATTGGTGTGTTTACAATCCTTTAGCTAGACAGAAAAGTTCTCCAAGTCTCCACCAGACCCAGAAGCCCAGCTGGCTTCACCTCTCAATGGTAAAACATGCAGCAAAAGTTAGGCCTCCAACAAGCCCCGCATGTAACCCCTGCCTAACCCCCACGGAGCCCCAGGATGATTCCCGGCTAACTCCGCACTAGCTCTCCACATTATGCAAGTACTGCCTGGCGATGGCAAAATCCATGAAAACTAGGTAGCCAAACATGAAACAAACAAGACTAACAGAAACTTCAAAGTTCCAAAATATTGAGGTTGAACCATGGTGCTTCCTGAGCTACAGAACAGCTCAGAATCATAGAAATTATTGACAAGTGTTATGTAAGAAACTGAAGACTACTTTTTTTCCTCTAGAAGCAGAATGAGCTTGTGACATTTGCATGACACTCAAACGGAATACGTAGTAGGCATTTGGGAAGCAGGATGCAGTTTCCCAAGAAGTAAGCAATTTCTGATGAATTACTCTCTGACCTTCATATGTGGAGCCACCAAATCACTAATGTAATGCGTGATCTCAATGAATACGAAAGGATGGAAGCAAACTCACCAAACCGAAGGAGCCAAGAAGCTTAAATTGAAAGAACATTAACAATAGCTTAGAAAAGAAGGTCAGGGGATAGCAGGTACCAACCTAAGAGAATCACCAGGCCCTTGGCCTGTTTGGGCAACTTTCATCTTTCGAGGAAGAGAAATGCCTTGAGGTAAAATGCTCTGTAGTGTACACTATATTTTGTTACATCACATTTTTAACTTTTATTTTAGGTTCAAGGGTACATGTGAAAGTCTGTTACATAGGTAAACACGTGTCATGGGTGTTTGTTGTACAAATTATTTCATCACCCAGGTATTAAACCCAGTACCCAATAATTATACGTGTTTAAAATTATAGTCATTTCCAAAACATTTAAGTATTTTTTTATTATTTTATCTACCTTTACCCTAAATGTTCCCAAATATCTTATGAGATTTTATTTAACATATGTTTGTATTCCTTGTTTATCTTCTGACTAAATACTTGGATCCCTATTTTCTATAGGGAGAAATCTTTGCTGTTGAGTGATGGCAAAATGGGTGAAAACTCTGGTAGCCAATGAGTCTCCCTGAGCCTGAGAGAAGAATGTCTTTCACAGAGCCTTTTAGAGGGAGCCCATTGATACAGCAATTGGCCAGATTTACTCATGCAGTCTATTACAATTTTTCAAGTATTGAAAACCCTCCTTAAATTGTCCCACTGGATTCACACAGATATCCATTCAAGATTCTATCATGTAATGAAACTTAGAAAAAAATATCCCCTATTCTTCTCATAACAAGTAAGGTCATGCTTTAAGGTCAAGCATGCTATCCCAAGTAGAATTTCTTTTAAAAAATTAAACCTGGTAGACAGACACTCAAATCTGAAAAACAGTGATGTCAAGTTCTCTGGGAAATGATGTGCTTCCAGAATATAATCCACACTCCAATATCTACTTTCCTGGCTCGTGAGAGGAGTCATTCACTGTTTGAATAACCCTTGGGGACACTCTAAAGGCCAAATAAAGCCATGATTTTTTCCAAATTAGTCAGAATATTAAAGATAAGTGAGACAGAGAGAATCAAGGCATTAAGATAAAGCATGTAAGGCGAAGGCTGCAGTGCAACATGTCACTGGGGAATTCTCAGAGCAAGAGCAAAGTGAGCCTGGACCCTGTGCTATGCCCATGGATTGCAGATGTTGTTGAGACGAAGAGGTGTGCGACTGGATCTTCCCAAGAGGCGGGTGAACAGACGGGGACCCTGCAGGGATTCCCATGGGCGTTTCCTGAGGACCTCACAGCCAAGTTGGCTCCAGCAGCATCAGCAGGTGGAAAGGTAGGGATGCAAAGAAGAGCAGGGGGCAGTCGGGCATCATCAGTTGCCGTTGCTGAATCCTGTCACAATGGTTCTGGCAAATCCACAGAGAAAAAAAGAACAAAAAAGCTTTCTGAACAAATGACCATGTTTCCTTCTCAACCTTGCCTGAGAAAGTGAACATGAACCATAAAAGCATCAGAGGTGAAAAGAACTTGATTACGGGATTGCCTCTAAAAGTAAGGAAAGAGTCCTGTGGCCAAACGTCAGAGACCACTCACCAAAGATGCAGTATGAGAGGGGAATGATGTCCTTCACTTACGCTGTGTTCTTTTCTGTTTCCACACTCAGGAAGTAGAGGTGAGTCCACTACAACATTTCTGCCTGTCCATCTTGTCTCTCAAGGAGCTAAAGCAAGAGGTTTAACGGTTTCGTTTCCTCCCAATCAGTTCTCTTTCCCATTTCTTTCTTCCACCAAATGGACATTAAAGATCACCACTCTCGGCCAGGTGTGGTGGCTCATGCCTATAATCCCAACAATTTGGGAGGCCAAGGCGAGTGGATCACTTGAGGTCAGGAGTTCAAGACCAGCCTGGCAAATATAGTGAAACCCCTTCTCTACTAAAAATACAAAAGTTGTCCAGGTGTGGTGAATGCCTGTAATCCCAGCTACTCCGGAGGCTGAGGCAGGAGAATCACTTGAACCCAGGAGGTGGAGGCTGCAGTGAGCCATGATTTTGCCACTGCACTGCAGCCTGGGTGAGAGAGCAAGAGCAAGAAAGCAAGAAAGAAAGAAAGAGAGAGTGGGAGGGAGGGAGGGGAGAAAGAGAAAGAAAAAAGAAGAAAAAAAATCACCACTCTCCACATTTAGTAGCCAAGTGTAGATTATTACATATTTTCAGTTGTGAGTTTAGTTCTTCATCCTCCCCGGAGTTCCAAATAATACTTACATTTTTTCCCTCCCTCTCCAAGGCTGTGTCACACTATGTAGCTCTGAAGGTATCCAAAGCAAACATGATATCAGCTCTATCTATCTCAAGACATTTGATGCTACCGCTGTGCAGGTTTGAGGGAGAGAAGGCATAGCACAGAGGCCATTAACTTTCTTTTGCAAAATCACCTTTCTCATTAGATGTGAAAAATGTGTTTTAGAACAGCAGTTTATGGCAGTTGACTAGATAAAACTTCAGAAAGATAGTACACACAACGAAAGGTGAGACAAATTGCAGTGATAAGGCATGTCAGCAGAGGGCTGATGATGCAAGAATATAGTGTCTTTGTGTCTGTAGCCATTTATTAAGCAAGGTTATGTCAGTGTGGTTGGCATAGAGAAATGAAGACTCCAATATACCCAGGAACAGCTCAACATAATTATCAGTACCTCTGGATTTCTGTATCCTTCCCTCAGACTACCTATTGGCACTGATATGTTCATTTAAAAAATAATATGCCAAAAAATTACTTTAAAAATAATTATTTTTAGTAATTTAATAAACAATTTATGAATTAAAAATAACTAATCTCTCCACATTACAAAAATGAGGATTTTCTTTCAGAAAGAAATTAGTCCATTTTCACACTGCTATAAAGAACTACTATAAATTACCCACTATATTATATATATAAATTACTATAAATTTTCACACTACTATAAATTACCCAGGTAATTTATAAAGAAAGAGGTTTAACTGACTCACAGTTCCACATGGGTGGGGAGGCTTCAGGAAGATTACAATCATGGGGGAAGGTAAAGTGGAAGCAAGCAACTTCATCACAAGGCGGCAGGAGAGAGTGAGTGAGGGGGGAAGTGCCATATGTTTAAACCATCAGATCCCATGAGACCTCACTCACTATCACAAGAATGACATGGGGGAAATACACCCCCATGATCCAACCACCTACCACCAGGTCACTCCCTTGACCCATGGGGATTTACAATTCCACATGAGATTTGGGTAGGGACACAGAGCCAAACCGTATCAAATATGTAATTATTAATTCTGAATAAGTATGAAAATTCAAAGGTGTTCCATTAGCTTAGGGAACATAGTTATGTTTCCTGAAGAAAATTAAAAAATAATGACACAAAGTTTTTTTTAAATTCTGTTTCCAATTTTAAGCTCTATCAATCTGTTTCAATATACACCATTATTATGGAATAGCATCAGTGTTCAATTCCTCACTTACTTACCAGTGAAGCACAGATAGCTTCATATTAAGGAAAATAGCTCTATTGCCCACAAAAAATATTATGAAAAAGGCAGATTTTTATCTAAGAAGGTTTTCCAATGCTTTATCTTATACCTGGAAAATGGTCACAGCTTCTGTTCATAAACTTTCTCTTGGAAAGGACATTGCTACCACACTACATATGGATAATAGGGATCTGAGGTAAACAATTTTGTTTTGCAATATTAAGTATCTTAAATGTGAATGTGGAAAAATCAGAAAATAACTTCCACATAATCCCCAACCCTACCACCTTCCCCTTGTATAGTCACATACTCTGACCTCATTTCCGTCTCAATGGATGACTATCTCTACTGCTTTCTAAGGCTAACCATTTGTTTTTTCAGTGGCTCTCATGCTTTCTCACCTACACAAGAATGTTGCTTCTGCAAATAAACTTTCTTATATATTTACTGTATCATCCCATGATACACTTCTTCCACTATGAAAACCAACAAGTTTTTAAAAATACCCTGACTCCACGTCTCTTGAAATTAAGCAGAAATAAATAAGTTATTTGAAACCAATGAGAACAAAGACACAATGTATGAGAATCTCTGGGACACAGCTAAAGCAGTGTTTAAAGGGAAATTTATAGCACTAAATGCCCACAGGCAAAAGCAGGAAAGATCTAAAATTGACACCCTGATATCACAATTGAGAGAACTAGAGAAGCAAGAGCAAACAAATTCAAAAGCTAGCAGAAGACAAGAAATAACTAAGATCAGAGCAGAACTAAAGGAGATGGAGACACAAAAAACCCTTCAAAAAAATCAATGAATCCAGGAGCTGGTTTTTTGAAAAGATTAACAAAATAGATAGACTGCTAGCCAGACTAATAAAGAAGAAAAGAGAGAAGAATCAAATAGACACAAAAAAATTATAAAGAGAAGATCACTGATCCCACAGAAATACAAACTACCATCAGAAAATACTATAAACCCCTCTATGCAAATAGTCTAGAAAACCTAGAAGAAATGGATAAATTCCTGGACACATACACCCTCCAAAGACTAAACCAGGAAGAAGTTGAATCCTTGAATAGACCAATAACAAGTTCTGAAATTAAGGCAGTAATTAATAGCCTACCAACCAAAAAAAGCCCAGGACCAGATGGGTTCACAGCTGAATTCTACCACAGGTACAAAGAGGAGCTGGTACTATTCCTTCTGAAATTATTTCAAACAATAGAAAAAGAGGGACTTCTCCCTAACTCATTTTATGATGCTGGCATCATCCTGATATCAAAACCTGGCAGAGACACAACAAAAAAAGAAAATTTCAGGCCAATATCCCTGATGAACATCGATGCGAAAATCCTCAATAAAATACTGACAAACCGAATCCAGCAGCACCTCAAAAAGCTTGTCCACCACAATCAACTCAGCTTCATCTCTAGGATGCAAGGCTGGTTCAACATATGCAAATCAATAAATGTAATCTATCACATAAACAGAACCAGTGGAAAAAAACACATAATTATCTCAATAGATGCAGAAAAGGCTTTCAAAAAAATTCAACACCCCTTCATGCTAAAAACTCTCAATAAACTAGGCATTGATGGAACGTATCTCAAAATAAGAACTTTTTATGACAAACCCACAGGAATATCATACTGAATGGGCAAAAGCTGGAAGCATTCCCTTTGAAAACCAGCACAAGACAAGGATGCCCTCTCTCACCACTTCTATTCAAAATAGTATTGGAAGTTCTGGCCAAGGCAATTAGGCAAGAGAAAGAAATAAAGGATATTCGAATAGGAAGAGAGGAAGTCAAATTGTCTCTGTTAGCAGATGACATGAGTGTATATTTAGAAAACCCTATCATCTCAGCCCAAAATGTCCTTAAGCTGATAAGGAACTTCAGCAAAGTATCAGGATACAAAATCAATGTGCAAAAGTTGCAAGCATTCCTATACACCAATAATAGACAAACAGAGAGCCAAATCATAAGTGAACTCCCATTCACAATTGCTACAAACAGAATAAAATACCTAGGAATACAACTTACAAAGGATGTAAAGGACCTCTTCAAGGAGAACTACAAGCCACTGCTCAAGGAAATAAGAGAGGACACAAATAAAAAAAAAATTCCATGCTCATTGATAGGAAGAATCAACATCATGAAAATGATCATACTGCCCAAAGAGGACACAAATAAAAAAAAACATTCCATGCTCATTGATAGGAAGAATCAACATCGTGAAAATGATCATACTGCCCAAAGTAATTTATAGATTCAATGCTATGCCCATCAAGCTACCATTGACTTTCTTCAAATGATTAGAAAAAAACTATTTTAAATTTCATATGGAACCAAAAAAGAGCCTGTATAGCCAAGACAATCCTAAGGAAAAAGAACAAAGCTGGAGGCATCACACTACCTGAATTCAAACTATACTACAAGGCTACAGTAACCAAAAAAGCATGGTACTGGTACAAAAACAGATATAGACCAATAGAGCAGAACTCAGGCCTCAAAAATAATGTTACACATCTACAACCATCCGATATTTGAAAAACCTGACAAAAGCAAGCAATGGGGAAAGGAGTCCTTATTTAATAAATGGTGTTGGGAAAATTGGCTAGCCATAAGCAGAAAACTGAAACTGGACTCTTTCCTTATACCTTATACAAAAATTAACTCAAGGTGGATTAAAGACTTAAATGTAAGACCTAAAACTGTAAAAACCCTAGAAGAAAACCTAGGCAATACCATTCAGGACATAGGCATTGGCAAAGACTTCATGACTAAAACACCAAAAGCAATGTCAGGGAAAGCCAAAATTGACAAATGGGATCTAATTAAACTAAAGAACTTCTGCACTGCAGAAGAAACTGTCATCAGAGTGAACAGGCAACCTACAGAATGGGAGAAAATGTTTGCAATCTATCCATCTGACATAGGGCTAATATTCAGAATCTACAAGGCACTTAAACAAATTTACAAGAAAAAAACAAACATCCCCATCAAAAAGTGGGCGAAGGATACGAACAGAGACTTCTCAGAAGAAGACATTTATGCGACCAACAAACATGAAAAAAAGCTCATCATCACTGGTCATTAGAGAAATGCAAATCAAAACCACAATGAGATACCATCTCAAGCCAGTTAGAATGGCGATCATCAACAAGTCAGGAAACAACAGATGCTGGAGAGGATGTGAAGAAATAGGAACACTTTTACACTGTTGGTGGGAGTGTAAATTAGTTCAACTGTTGGGGAAGACAGAGTGGCGATTCCTCAAGGATCTAGAACCAGAACTACCGTTTGACCCAGGAATCCCATTACTGGGTATATACCTAAAGGATTATAAATCATTCTACTATAAAAGCACATGCACACATATGTTTATTGCAGCACTGTTCACCATAGCAAAGGCTTGGAACCAACCCAAATGCCCATCAGTGATAGATTGGATAAAGAAAATGTGGCACATATACACCATGGAATATTAGGCAGCCATAAAAAAGTTGATTTCCTGTCCTTTGCAGGGACTTGGATGAAGCTAGAAAGCATCATTCTCAGCAAACTAACACAAGAACAGAAAACCAAACACTACATGTTCTCACTCATAAGTGGGAGTTGAACAATGAGAACACATAGATACAGGGAGGGGAACATCAGACACAGGGGCCTGTCAGGGGTGGCAGGCTAGGGGAGGGATAGCATTAGGAGAAATATCTTACGTAGATGACGGGTTGATGAGTGCAGCAAACCACCATGGTACGTGTATACCTGTGTAACAAACCTGCACGTTCTGCACGTGTATCCCAGAACTTAAAGTATAATAATAATAAAAAAGAAATATACACACATTGATGATGCCTTCCTGAAATTGTCCCTTTCATTATAACACCTTATTTATGTAAAAAAAAAAAAAAACACACACACACACAACGAAAAATCTCCTCACACATGTCAGGATGTGAGTGTGTTATAAAAATAAAACACATGTATAGAACATGTTATCAAAAAGGCAAGGGATTACAAGTTGTTGGTAAGAATGTGGAGAAAAGGAAAGCCTTGTGCACTGCTGATGGGAACGTAAATTAGTGCAACCATTTTGGAAAGCAGTAAAGAGTTTCCTCAAAAAATTCAAAACAGAATAACAAGATGATTCAGTAATCCCACTTCTGGGTGTATACATCCAAATGAAATGGAAATCAGTGTCTTCAACAGATACCTGCATTCCCAAGCTTATTGCAACATTATTCACAATGGCCAGGATATGGAAATTATCTACGTGTCCACTGATGGATGAATTGGAAAAAAAAAAGTGTGCTTCATATAACCTGGAGAATTTTATTCTAAGTGAAATAAGCCCGACACCAAAGGGCAAATACTATATGATCTCACTTATATGCAGAATATAAAAAGTCAAACCTGTAGAAGCAGATAGTAAAATGGTAGTTGCCAGGGGCTAGGGCTTGGTATGGGTAGGGGATAGGGAGATGTTGGTCAAAGGCTACAAACTTTCAGTTATAAGATGAATAAGTTCTGGAGCTCTAATGTGTGGCATGGTGATTCTAGTTAGTAATACTGCATCATATACTAGAAATTTGCTAAGAGAGTAGGTCTTAAGTGTTCTGACACATGCACAAAACTATATGAGGTGACGGATGCGTTAATTAGCTTGGTTTCAGTAATCATTTCATAATCTGTGTGTATACATGTATATAAAATGATCATGTTGTATACAGTAAATGTATACAGTTTTTATTTCTCAATTGTAACAATAAAGCTGGAAAATAAAGGAAAAACTGAATGAAAAAAGTGTCTGTACTCATTGAATTCCCCCACTCCACCAAAGCTGCTCTTATCCACAGTCTTCAAAATGTCAACTCAAATGATCAAATGTTGGTCCTCCTCTTTCTTGTCTTCTCAGCTATGTTTATCCAGATGATTTCTCCCTCATTCTGAGAGCATTCTCTTGCCTTCCTAAACATCAAATTGTCTTCATTTTTTCTTCTTTTTGGTTTGTCTCACTCTCTCTAGTGGCTATCCCTCCTTTTTCTGAGACTTCGTAATATTGAAGCATTGAGGCTGAAGCCTTGAAGCTTTTCTCCTCTCTCCCTACTCATTCTTGGTGTGATATCATTTATATAACACTAAGTGCCATGTTTATGCTAATGATTCCCACAGTAATTTCTGTGATTTCAACCTCACCCCTGAAATCACTACCATTATGTTCTCGTGTTCATCTAGCATTTCCTCTTAACTCCCTTCAGATCTTAAATAAATAAGTGAATGAATGAGTTTATAGAAAAGAAATCCTGAATAACTAATAGAAAAGATTCTCAACTTACACAGTCATCAGGAAGAGATACGATAAATCACTAATGAACACTATTTTGTAACCTTTATAATGGCAGAAAATATTTTTAAAAAACAAACAAGAAATCTGACATATAAACTGATGGTGATGATATGGCAGAAATCAAGTCCAAAAAGGCTCTTTACTCTTGAGACTAGGGAGAACTATCAGGCTTTTCCCAGTTAGCAGAAGACTGCACATGCCCTCCTACTTAACAGACTTATTGTCATGTCTCTATACAAGGAAATGTTCCTGCAGGAAAAATAGATTGAGTAACTATGAGGAACTTTTGCCTACAATTTGCATATGCAAAAATCAAAGTGAAAAGTAGGCTCATTAAAGAATCAGTTACTTTAGTAAAATGTATGAAGAATCTGATTTTATATTAATAGCAGAATGGGTAAACTTTGACATATTTATATAATTTAACATAGATAACTAAAGTAAATTTTAAGACATAATGATAACAAAACCAAGTTGAAGAATGTATATACATTTCTTAATGTACTATGGATGGTCATATACATTTATAACCAAATGACGAATGGGCCTGGAAAGAAATGCACCATATTTAACATAATCTTACCTTTGGTGTATTGAAGAACAGAAAGATCCAGGTAGACAACAAATAAAAGCCCAACTGTATATATAACATTTTATGTAATAAAAAATATTCTTTGAATAAAAAACAATCATGCTTTGAAAAGGGTTTTGAAAACTGTATAGCTAGAAAGAAACTAACATGTATCAATGATCTTCTGCACTCAGATTCAGAGTACTGAGTCCAGAACCAGAATGCCTGGGTTTATATCCTGACCTCGCCATTACTAGATATATCACTTTGAACAAGTGAATCAGCCATGCTAAGATTTGGTCTGTCTAAAAAATGAGGATAGTAATAGTTTCTATCACTTAGCACTGCTGTGATAATTTAATTAGATGATTCATTTACAAAGTATTTCACATATGCCTGTCATTGACAAAGGCACAGTAAATATGAGTTATTATTTTTAGACTATGAACTCAGCCAGTCTGCTTCCAGAGCCTCCCCACACTATTCAAGGAGAAAATTAAACTGAAAAAAATAATAATTAGGATTCACCTTTTGTTTTTTCTATCCTGAAACTATACCCATTGTTGATGAGGTCATTAGCAAGAGGAGCTGCAGCCTATTCTTGATTAATTAGCACAAGGCCTTAAGCATAGGTCAAGCTTGGTGAGCTGTTTTCCCTCAACTGACACATAATATCATGTCCATAAATCTAAGCAAATTAAAAGAGACTATTTCATCAAGGATTCTTGTAAAATTTGAATATGAAATGTTAAAATATAATTAAAAAATTATTCATTAATGCAGTTATATTATTGCGTAGTCTAAATTACACTGATACTAAGATGAATGCTCAAACTGAAAATAAAAACATCAATTACCTGTCAATTTCATCAGGAGGATTATATATTAACCAGTTGGGGGAATTGCAGTCAATGGCTTTATAAATACGTAACATCAAATTTGCTGAATTTGAGTCTGTTTCTAAAATTTATACTTAATTTTTTTTCTGAACATTAAAAAATATAGCAGAATTGAAGGTTAAGGGAGAGATAGGAAAGATTTTTGCAAGAATAATTTCACCTAGGAAGAACGTTCTCTGCCTGGCCTAGTTACCAGATTTCTGCTGAGGTGGCATTCCTTGGAGTGCTCGCCCTTGTGAACACATGTTTTTTTATTTATTCCCTAGGCTTTTCTTATTTCAACTTTTACATGGTTTCCTTCTATAATTCCTCGGGGGCCACCTGGCCTCTTTTTCAGAGTAAGTGCTTAGGTCGGTACTGAAGGCAAGCCGGTAGCCACCTGCACTCTGAAACTCCCTCCCTCAGCCTTCATAAAGTGGTTGCAGGGCCCACAAAGCAGTAAAACACAGCCACTTCTGGACACAGTATCCTTACTCTCTTTCCATTTCACTACCATCATCTGATTGAGTGAAAATACTCTAACCTCTTTGCCATGTTTCTTTTGATAAAACCAGAGAAGTATAGAATGTTCAGGAGGGATTTAAACTGTCACAGATACAAGAAAATTTCAGACACAACTCATTTTGATTTTAAAGTGAAATCCATTTAGGTTGGTTTTCTCATCTTTATAGAGACCTCAACATCAAAAGGAATTAAAGAAAGAATAGAACCTTGTTAAATGCCAGGCATTTATACCTTTGTACTTGCTACTGTGAAATAACCTATGAATGACATTTCCAAATATGTGATTTTTTATTTAACTTATGAATTTGGCAGTAATAAATTTACTGAGAAGCATTTTAATTGTGTGTTTTCATTTTCAGACATAAAAAGAAAACACATGTATAGAACAAAGAGAACAAATGCCTTTATCTCCAAACATATATTTAGAAAATGTCATCTACAGCAGAATGTTTAGTGTTCACTTAAATGAAAAAAAACCCCTGCAACTTCAGAAGGTAACCTGATTATTTCAGAAAGTTTGTGATTTTTTAAAGAACCATTGTAAGTTACAAAGGCAGGAGCATTATTATTGTAAATTATAATTGATGAATAGAAAAGTGAATCCTCCAATCCCAGAATGATTTTAAACCCCGTACGGTGTCAGGTTGGTTAGGAAATGGCATACAATCATGTCAGGACTATGGAAGCCAATTTTGATTAAATTCTGTTTCTGAAGTGGAGCCCATGGAAAAAAGAATAACCAGACACTCATCTTTTTAAAGTTGCTTTGGAAAAAGCCTGGAATCTAGCATTTTAGCACTGATATACTAGCATTACTGCCTGTAATAGGTGGAAAATGGTTTACAGAAAATGGAAGAATTTATTTTAAATGTTTGTTGTATTTTTATGATATTTTGATATACAAACTTCAACACAATGGACTAAAACTATACATTCATACATTTTGAAAGTATTTTGGTATTTCATAACTTAGCAAGATAGAAAAAAAAGATGACGATGTTATCTTTGGATATATAAATATAGTATTTACAATGATAAAATGCACAATTTATAATATTTTCTAATTATTTCAGCCAATCATTCCATGAATATTTATTGTGCATCTTCTATGTACGACATTGTGTTCTAGACACTGGGAATACAAAAGTGAAAAAACAGACAACTCTACCTTCACACAGTGTATAAACAAGCAGAAACAATAAACAAGCTTGTGTCTATGTACAAAGATCTTACATTGTAGACAGTAATGACTAAATAAATAAGGACAGGAATAAATAAATAAATAAAGTAAGGACTAAAGAATAAATAAAGCAGGGAGGCAGGGCATGAACTGCCATAGTTGAGAGTTACTGTTTTAGATAGGGTGGCCAAGGATAGCTTCACTGGGAAGATGAGTTTTGAATACACCTGCTGAAAGTGAGAACCCTCACCATGTTGACATCTGTGGTTTCCATGAGAAGTGAATCCTGGGGGAAACTTAATTAAATCTGAGGCTCTTCCAAGGTGCCAGAGTGCCCTGGTGCCCAAGAGGGATGGCAGAAAAAATAGGAAGTAGAAGAGGCAAAATGACACTAAGTCATGTAGGGTTTAGAGTCGCAAGATTTTGTATTTTACTCTGAGTGAGCTGAGAAGGCATTATAAACATTGGAGTGAGGAATGGCATTTTAGTTGAACTGCTGTGGCTGATTTTTGAGAAGATACTGCAAGGTGAAATGGTGGAAATGAGCTCAGGTTGGAAACGACTGAGGTATTATAGCATTTTGGTAAGAGACGATAGTGAGTTGGGAGGGTGAAATGTGCCTGAATTCTATATATTGAAGCTGCCAGGATTTACTGACAAATTGGAATAGAATAAGAGACTGAGGGTGATGAAATTGAGAAGTCTCTGGCAACATCAAATTTGTGGGCCTTAATAATGTCAGGAAGGTGGATGAATACAACTAAGAATGGAAGAATTACAACAGAATCAGATAGAGGGAACTTGGGGACTCAGTTTTGAACATAGTAGGAAATGGCTACACCAATCTAGCACCCCTGTGAAAGATCTAAGTGTGAAATTCCAATTGAATAATTATCAGAGGACAGAGCGCATATCTACTCATGAGACAGAATGAAATAAACTAGGGAATGAGGAAGGATAGAAAAAATTTTCAAGATCTGAGCACTGGAGTAGTGCAACATTAGAAGGACAAGGAGATAAGGAGTAACAAGCCAAATAGAAGAGAAGAAATCGGAAGAAAAATAGAACAACAACCAGGTTAGTGTGGCATCCTGAAAACTAACTGAAGTCAACGTTTCAAGGAAGAAAATTGTCAGATGCCTCAGACAGGTTTTTTAGGGTGAGGATCAAGAAGTGGTCATAAGACTAAGTAGTCTTTGGTATACTTGACAGAAACTTAATAGAGAGCATCTGTAGAAGAATGGAAGGACAGGCAATAAACATGGACAGACTTTTCTAGCACTTCGGTTGTAGACATAATGACAGTACCTGCAGGAAAAAAAATGAGGGAATAAATGGAATTTTAAAGTGAGTTATATAATAACATGGGAGTGTGTCAGTGGCAAGGGTACATGGGAGACGTATGAAAAGGAGAGTGAGAGGCGAAGGGATGGAGCATTGTCCTTGGGGTGGGAGTGGAGAACAAGGGACACCTGGTGCCCGAGTGGAGGGTAAGGCTCCTAGACCATCTTCTATTACTCATCAACGTCATTTTATGAGAAGGGCTTATCTGACCAAATTAAATTCCTCCCCACTCCAACAGCCTAGGCATGCCTTTTCCCCTTATGCTGTCATATTTTCCCCATGTGTAATAGTTAACTGAGTTCAACTGAAATATAAATAGACCACCTGATGTATAACGGTTCGAGTCTAATAAGTTTATGTTATTCTCACCTTTTAGGTCGAAGTGAATAATTCTGGTCACTGGGTGGTTGTTCTTTTCATGGGGACTCAGGATGAGAGGTTTATTTCATTTGCAGTTTTTTTCTTTTCTTTTCTTTTCTTTTTTTTCCAAGTCTTGCCTTGGTAGCAGCTGAAGAGAGGATGGAGGAGGGAGCTAACTTATAAGCCTTGAGAAGCAGGCACACATGGGCTTTGCCCACCTTGCAGTGTGAGAGAAAGGGCCACACCCCATGTACATTTGAAAAAGAAGGACAGATTTTGGTGGGAGCTTGCTTACCATGACATATTATGCTGAAATTGTAAAGAAAATTATCTATCTATTTTCACTGTGCCACTGTTAGAAGGTAGGCTCCATTAAGGAGCTTTGTTTACTTTTATATTCCCAATGGCTTGACAAAACTCAAACAGGCACTAGACACTCAATAAGTATTTCCTAAATGAACAAATTTGAAGCCTATATACTTTTTGGCCTAAAAGATAGTTTCTCCTGAGCCAGAAAAAGCAGCTATCTCGGCTTTTAGGATAACGTATCCATCTGCCAATGCTATTTTGCTTTGCTTAATAAGCTTCAAATTTGGAATGTATTTTCCACCATTTCCCACAACACAAGACAAAAATAGACTTTAAAAATATATATGTTTTGACTATCCTGATAGAAGTATACAATGTTAAAAGTTTCATTTGATATGGCTCCACATGCGTTAACTACTTTTTTTTGTCTTTTGATATTTCTTACTAGGTAAATGTTACTCAATTTAAATATATCTTTTAAATACATAATAGCTAATCAGAAAGTAAATTTAACATTTACTATCTAGAAGAAACTAATTGAGTTTTTTTATTATCTTAATACGCTTAACTATTTTTTTGTCTTCTGATATTTCTTACTAGGTAAATGTTACTAAATTTATATATACCTTTTAAGTATCTAATAGATAATCAGAGGATAAATGCAACATTTACTATCCAAAAGAGAGATTTTTTATTATAATATGTTTATTATTGTCTTTTGATATTTCTTACAAGGTAAATGTTACTAAATATATGTACACCTTTACAACATATAATAGATAATCAGAGAGTAAATTTAACATTTGCAACCCGAAAGCCACTGAGTCTTTTATAATTATAATGTTTTTGACTCCTCAATCTGGTTTAGCTAATTTGACTGATCCCTACTACTGCTAGTACTGGGAAAATAAAAAAAATATATATATTAAAATTCACAGTTACAGTTAAGAGATACAGAAATCACCCCAAACTCAGTTAACAATTTGAATTCTCTTAGGAATATTTAGGTAGGTAGAAATGGTCTAAGTTATATTTTACATTACAATACAAAGTTTGGGAAATTTATATAGATCTGTTTTGAAATATTGCCGAACATGTGTTTTGTTAAATATACGGTCTCTAGGTACATGCTCATTTGCTTATGTAGATTTTCTGAAGTTTGAGCCTTAAATGATTTGAGAGCTAATTGTGGTAATCTGCTTTGGGATAACAGCACTGAGTGACACCCAGAAGTCCCAGCTGGAAGACAACAGTTGCCATACGCTTAAGGTCATCGGATTTGTGACGCCTCCACCAGCTGTGCTCCAGAGCCCACTCTGGCTGCCTCTTTATTTCTACATGGAATTCATAGTGTTGACATTTTGATTTATAATCGTGTCCAAGTCCTGAGTGCTTCTCTGGTAAGTGCCCAAGCAAATGAATGTTCTCAGGGGCTATTTTTGAAGTTAACTCACTTTTTAGCCAGTCTATGGACAAAGGTCTAGCCTCCAACAGTTATCACTAATGCCAAGAAGTATTCATAGTGAAATTCCAAAATTTCTTTAGCTTGAATTTTGTCAAAGATTCAACTGGACTTCGAGGTTACCTTACAGCAGAATCAAAACTCTGTGTGAGTCTAATTAAGCAAGTCAATCTTTTCATTGACATGGGTTCTGGGTGAGATGAGTTGGGTAAGTTTCCTCTCAGAATGAATACATGTAGTTTTGGACACCATTTTGAAAAATATCTTTGTGAAATTTCCCTAGAACTCTTGAACCATAAACTACTAAAATTTTTCAAAACTTAAGATCCAATCAAGTACTATTGCCAAGCCACTAGTGGCAATAGTACTTGATTGGGTCTTCAGTGTGAGCATCTAACGTGATCGTCCAAGCTATTTGTTCTGCCTTCATCTTCACAGTTTTCATTATAACTTCTTCAGTTAATAAGATACTAACTTCGACCAAATTAGGAAACAGAGATGAAAAAATACACTGGTTTATCAGTAGATCTTTGTCCGCTGTTGCCATGGAACATCACAACATTATTGAATCTTAATTAAGTGCTCACAATACAACATGAGATGTGCAAATTACTCATATTCTCCATGTTAATTCTAACAAAAATACCTATGAGACGTTATATTATAGTAGCAATAAGGTAATACTGTGGGTAATTGACTGTGGAAGGAACTGAAGCTTAGAGAATTTAACAATGGATTGCTTCTCAGCTAAAAATATGGGAGAAGCAGGATATAAACCCCAGCCCCTAGCTACAGACTTTTCACCTCTACGTTGTACTTCCTTGATTTAAAGAATCATACATTTTTTATCTATTGGTCATATCATTTTCTTTAGAATGTAACCACTGACCCATTTTCATCTTTGGATGCCTACTTATGTTTCAAAGCCCAATTAAAATAAATGTACAGACAATTTTTATGGCAAGGATTGGCTAATTTTTCTTGGAAAATTTCGTACTAATTTTTCACCACAATTAAGAAGACCTATATTCTTTATTCCTTCCTTTGTTCACTACTAGACCATATTTCCCAGGCTCCTCATATCTGGTTGGGACCACGGGACTGTTGTTCATGGAATGTGGAATGTGTGTGGGAGGGTGGTTGCCACTTCTGGGCCTGATCCTCTCACACGTCCTCCCTACACATTTCCTATACTATCTTTTTTCACCTCTTGCCTGGAAGCACAGAATTCAGTAAAGGACAGCAAGACCTTAAAACATGGTGGAACTAGCCTACATCTTCAATTCATTGTGTGCTTACTGGGAACATCTACATTGGATTTTTCATGGGTTTGTATCATATTTGTATTGTCTTAAGTCCCTGAGAATTACTATTTTTGTGTGTTTGATAGCAGTCGATGCCTACCCTGCCTAAGCACCATTTAACCTTGATTACCCATTTTAAGTTTACAATGTATTTTCACAAGTAATATCCTATTTTAACAACACTCATATGACATGAGTACTATTAGTGATTCTTATGAGCTGCTGTTTTACCCCCAAATTTATATATCAAAGTGCTAAACTCCAGTACCTCAGAATGTGATTGTATTTGCAGCTGGGTCCTTAAAGAGGTAATTAAGTTACAATGAGGCTGCTAGGATGGACTTGAACTTACTATGACTGGCGTCCTTATAAGAAGAAGAGGTTTAGACACAGACGCACCACACGGGAAGACCACATGAAGACATGGAGAAGATAGCCATCTGCAAGCCAAGGAGAGAGGCCTCAGAAGAAACCAACCCTGGGCTGGGCACGGTGGCTCACGCCTGTAATCCCAGCACTTTGGGAGGCCAAGGCGGGTGGATCACGAGGTCAGGAGATCGAGACCATCCTGGCTAACACGGTGAAACCCTGTCTCTACTAAAAATAGAAAAATTAGCTGGGCGTGGTGGCGGACGCCAGTAGTCCCAGTTGCTCGGGAGGCTGAGGCAGGAAAATGGCGTGAACCCGGGAGGCGGAGCTTGCAGTGAGCCGAGATCACGCCACTGCACTCCAGCCTGGGCGACAGATCCAGACTCCGTCTCAAAAAATAAAATAAAATAAAATAAAATAAAATAATAAAATAAAATAAAAAAATAAAAAATAAAATAAAATAAAATAGAAACCAACCCTGCTAACACAGTGATATCAGATTTCTGCTTTCCAGGATTTTAAGAAACTAAATGTCTCTTGTTTAAACCTTCCAGTGTGTGGTGCTCTGTTATAACTGCGTGAGGAAACCAACACAGGGTTGCTATCTGATGAATGCATGAAGCTTAGAGAGAAAAAGGAACTTTGTAAATGACACATGAAAATAAGTAGCAGCAACAGGCATCAAGCTCAGTTTTTCGGATGCCACCAGCCGACATTTAGTATTTTCTCAGACCTGTACAATAAAGATTCTAGTTTGATAATTTCATCTGATTTCTATATTGCTTATTATTTGTACCATAAATTTGGAAGGTTTATTATACCATAGTTATTTATTTTTGTATTTTTCCTTATTATATTTTAAGCTTGTAGTATGCAAAGACCGTACTTCTAAGTCTTCATAGCACTTATAGCATATGGACCAAAGCCTGAAGTCCAGAAGAAGTCAACAATCAGACCTTAAAATGTAACATTAGCGGGGTGAATAACATATATTGAGGGAATCGAAAACCAATGTCATAGGTTATTCATGTCGCAATACAAGTATGTAGCAACATATCAGATGGTGTCATGTAGTT
Organism: Pongo abelii; assembly: GCF_028885655.2. Taxonomy (NCBI): domain Eukaryota; kingdom Metazoa; phylum Chordata; class Mammalia; order Primates; family Hominidae; genus Pongo; species Pongo abelii. The sequence continues at coordinate 110,533,324 of NC_071999.2, read as the reverse complement.
TGCTTGTAAAAATATTTGTCAGACATATATTTCTTCAATGTTTAAAATGTGATTTCTTTTTCCTTTTATTTTCTTACTTTCCCTTTTATAGCAAAAATGTTTTTGTGAAGACATTTTAAGTTGAATGTATAGATTGAGTCTGCACTGTTTTGCAATTCACACTTATCCTTATTAAAAAACTTTATATATTTTTAATAACTTGGAAATTAACATTGTTATAGATATTAGCATAGCCGCATATGTAAACACAAACTTCACACTTACCCTTTGCTTCTATATGTGGGATTAGAAAAGCTCTGTTCAAATATTTATTGCATTACTTACCCTGATTCCTTTATGCATCCTATTTGTTTGATACTATCTCACTATGAAGGTCTGAGGCAGAGTTCCTTAAAATTACGATTGTCATGGTAACTACCAGCTACTACTGTAATGGTACCCCTGGTAGTATGGTTTCCTCTAAAATATTTAAGGCTGGAATAGCAAAAAGAGAAATAAAATGACTTTGTAATAAGAGAAATTAATTAAAAAATAGATTCATAAATCTAACATTCCTGTTTGTCACTTTTGAAACATTATTAGCTTGTAAAACACACAAAAAAATAGACAAAAATATATGCATGCTGACATAAATTAGATTTCAGAAGCATCATTTTTAATAAAGGCTTTTAACTGCCTCAGTCTGGAAATAGTCTGCAATCTGGTTGATAATATGCGGCAAATGACAAATTAATATGTGTTGGCCCTCATCAACATCGGAGACAAATGTTATTATAATGTTTTGGACTCTGCTCAGTTTTGTCTGTCTGGAGAAGGCTGTACAAATGGCAGAGAGTCTGCAATTCAGAGGGACGAAGCTGCCCTCTATGTGAAAACAGTGTGTGCTGCACCATGCAATAAAAAGTGAAAGGTTAAAAGATTTAGAAGAAAACAAATTTTATTAATCTGCTAAACCCATTAAAACCCTTAAAGATCGAAAAAAGAACTATGTAACTGAGATCCAATAGGACCCGTAAAATGTCAATGGAACTAGTCCATGCTTTCCCTGTGGATTATCTACTTCCAGAATTCAATACTCAACTAAATGTGTCTCTTTTAAAATTTTTCATTTATAAGCTTTTAAAAATGGAATAAAATGAACTTTTCAGAAAATGTAGACTAATACATAGAAAATATAGACAATTAAAATGATTTTAAACATTTCTGATATCTTAGACTGTGTATATAACTAATAATAAACCAAAATTTTTCTTATTCTCAAAATATTTCTATAAAACAAATGTTTTTATGAGTTTCCTCAGAGTTTTATTTCCCAAGAAAACAGGGCAATTATGACATATGTAACATCAAGAGTCCAGAAATATGCCCATGTCTCAAGTCACTAATATTAAGTAATATTTTTATGGCTTTTATTATTCATATTTTTATTTTCTTTCTTATATTTAGATTGGCAAAAATGATTACTGGGACTTCATATAGAAAGATGCTATATTATATTATTTGATTACTATGGATTTATAAATAATTGTATTTTAGTCCCTGATGTTTCCATTAATAGATGTATTATTCTGGACAAAAATAGAAAAATTTATAGTATATCAAACAGACTTCTTCCAAAGATTAAACGTATCTCAGAACTAAAGAACACTTTTTCAGCAAAAGCACATAGTAAGTGATTAATAAATATTGCGTATCCTTACTATTAATATTGCTATGATGTAAGTTTTTGCTTCGAAATCTGGAGCACATCATAATGACAGTACTCTTTTCCACTGAGATAGCCTTGCTTACCCTCCACCCCAGCATGTCAAAGTAATAGTGGTCAGAATATTGTGCCACAACTATTAAATAGTGTTTGACCCTACCATTTTCAATTCTGATTTTCACCTAGTATGGGATCACTACTGTGTATGTCTTCAGATCTGCCTTCTCCCTTTCTGCTTAAAAATTGCTCTGGGAGCTTGGGAATTGAGTTTGTTCAGGGTTAGAGAAAGCCTAAAGCTAGTAATATTCTACAAGTGCATTGCTGTGTGCAAATACCATTACAACACATATTAAAACAGCCCCTATATAACAAAGATTTCCAAATTCTTGCCAGTGGCACTTTTGCTATGAGCTGTAGTCAATACAACTAACTTTCAGTGCATAAAAATAATTTGGGGTATTTTGAAAGTATTTCATTATTATAAGAGAATATCATCTACAATTTATTTCAAAATTAAACGAGCTTTCAATTTTTACTGATCACCTATTTTGTGTTTTTGTATAAAATATGCACCATGTAAAATGTTTTACAGCGTAAAAGAGGGAGTTATAGTGCCCATAACGACTTCTGAATATATAGCTAAACCATAGATTAAAACAAAGTTAAGACTTCAAATTTTCTATAGTCTGAGAAGATTCAATAGTTCTGTTACATGCTCCAGTGCATGGAATCATAAGAACACAAAAAGAATGAAAACTCTCCTGTATGATATGGTGGAAAAAAGAGGAGTTACTAGCATGCAGGAGTTTCCTACCTGATTCTGCCATGTGACCTCCGGCAAATCGTTTTACTTATTTATGACTCCAGACCTTCATGTATAAATTCAGAGGTGTTCTTATTATCTAAGTTTCTCCTATCTCTGTATAGCTAAGGTTCTATTTTTTTTTTTATAAACAGAGGCTTATCGTTAGCCTATACCATAGGTATGGTGGCCCCAAATCAGAGAAGAGGACCAGGAAGCCTCACTGGGTCCTGAGGCAGGTACATGCATTTGGACTAACCTGCAAGGTAGCCAAATTCTACTCCAATATGCCACAATGCCCTCTCTGTAAGCTCAAATGAACATATGACCTTTTTTCTCTCAATGTAAGTAAAGATTAATAATGTCTTCTATTATCTTTTACATTGTGCAGTTGAGAATGAGCCATTGTAAGCTTGATTTATAGTAGGTTAATAATAGCATCTTTGTAAATAAAATAACTGCAGTGCTTATATGCTTAAAAGATCCATAAATGTAACATAGGTTTCAATGACACTTTCTTTTAACTCACTGAGTAATTTAGGCACTAAGGAGAATCTGAGTATTTTTACAAAGTGAAAAAAATGAATGAAACCAAGAGTTTTAACCAAACTGCTAGGACTTGCCTATTCCATGAAGAGCAAAAGTGGGGGAGGAAATGACCTAACACTTACCAAGAGCCTTCTTCTCTATGCCAGACATTATGTTATACTTACTATTTTTCTCATGCTCTAAATGTGGAATTTGAGGCATGAGAGGGTTATGTCATATGTCCAAAGTCAAACAACTGGTGTACTGTGCAACAAGCATTGGATTCCATGTAAGTTAGTCACTAAAGTTTGTGCTCTTTCTACTATGAAGTACTAGCCGAGTAGTCATCACCTTGGAATTCTCTAAATTTATGACAATAATTAAGTTAATTAATACCCAAACTTACTTGAAACTTTCTTTTTAAAATTCCCTTTAAATTATGCATACACACACACACTCACACACACTCACGCTCACATATGCACACATTCAATCAAATTATTCTCATAACCATAGTAGTATCTCAGATAGAGTCTTATTTCATAATATTGAATTTCTTTATTGTCTTTGGATGACTTAACATTAATATCATGTTATCTGATATGGTTTGGCTGTGTCCCCACCCAAATCTCATCTTAAATTGCAGTCCCCATAATCCCCACATGTCATAGGAGGGACCTGGTGGGAGGTAAGTGAATCATAGGTGTGGTTACCCCCATGCTGCTGTTCTTGTGATAGTGAGTGAGTTCTTAGGAGATCTGATGGTTTTATAAAGGACTTTTGCCCCTTTTGCTCAGCGCTTCTCCTTGCTGCCACTGTGTGAAGAAGGACATGTTTGTTTCCCTTTCTGCCGTGATTGTAAGTTTCCTGAGGCCTCCCCAGCCATGTTGAACTGTGAGTCAATTAAACATCTTTCCTTTATACATTACGCAGTCTCGGGTATGTCTTTATTAGCAGTGTGAGAAATGACTAATACATCATCCTTGTAGGATCTGTCTGAATAATATTTGGCTCCAGGGTGACACAGAAGACAAGTTTAACATTTGGTAGAACTAGGAAGGAGAACCTTCGAATAACAAGTGTTTCTCATCTAGATCAATGTGCCTTGGTCATCCATACTTGAGAACACATGCTTTGAGATGGATTTAAGTTAATTTCATTAATACACTGCATGTCTAAACTGCAGAATCTTTATTTCATATTAAACAAAACTATTTGCAACACATTAGTGCCTGTCATTGCTAAGTTTGGTCTTAACTAGTCTTATATGTAGGTACGAAACTTATGGTTACCATACACCTTATATAAAAATAAAATAAAAATATATATGGTAGGAAAAAATAGCATTCAAAAAGCAAAAACATTAAACTTTCTTAAAAAGGTAGTGACTAATTCTATCTGGCTTTGAGAAAGACTGAATGGATAGTAAGAAGGTAAAAAATCAGTGGCTTTCCTTCCTATACTTTGCCTCTATTATAATAAAAATTATAAAATAACAAAATAAAAAATAAAATAATAAAATAAAAAATAATAAAAATTCATTATTTTAAATCAAGGAAACTGTTGAGTTAGTTTGAAAAGTTCACAAAGATCAAGTCAAGGGATTTAAAAATTTCACAGAAGGTAATGTAATGTAGAGTTTTAAATGGAAATTCAAAAGTTACAAAGCCACTCTTAACTGCCCTTTGTAATACTAATACCGCCTGAGCTCCACCTCCTGTCACATCAGCCATGGCATTAGATTCTCACAGGACCCTGAACCCTATGGTGAACTGCACATGTGAGGGATCTAGGTGCATTCTTCTTATGAAAATCTAATGCCTGATGATCTGTCACTGTTTTCCATCACCCCCAGATAGGACCATCTAGTTTCAGGAAAACAAGCTCAGGGTTCCCACTGAATCTACATTATGGTGAATTGTATAATTATTTCATTAAACGTGACAATGTAATAATAATAGACATAAAGTGCATAATAAATTTAATGCACTTGAATCACCCTGAAACCATCCCCTCCTCACCCCAGTCGGTAGAAAAATTGTCTTCCACGAAACCAGCTCCTGGTGTCAAACAGGTTGGGAACTGCTGATATAATTATATGAATTTTATTCCATTGCTCAGAGGATTATCATGAAGGGTACAAATTTAATCTTTATTTTCAATGTAATCAACAAATAATTATGAAGTGCTTACTATGTCAAGCATGGTTAGAGAAGTTTTCTTAAATTTGCCGCTACGTTCATACCTATTACCCATCTTTTTCACTAAATCCTTTCAAATATGTAACATCATTATTTTAAAGTTTTTCTCTGATAATTACAATATCTTGATCATCTGTGTGACTAGTTCTGTTGAAATTTTAAGTGTGAGTTATATTTTCTTGCTTCTTTAGGAATCATGTAATGGTTGATTAAATGTTTACAAGAACAGCAGGAAGTTAAATAAATAACATTGTCTGGAAAATTCCATGGCTTGTCTTTTATCAGGCCTCTGGTTTGCTGATTTGAGACATTGTCTCTAATTGAGATAGACTGGGGCTTTGTTGCTGATTTAAATTTAGTGCAGCTTGAATTCAACTCAACTCATTTGAGGCAAGTATCAGGGCCTTCCCTTAGCAGAGCTTGGGCTTTAGTGCCCCAAAGGATGTCTCCATTCTCCGGCACTCCAGGAGGCCCACTGGGCTTGCCCTTGTGTTTCTTGGCATGGTCACCTTTCACCAAAGCAGCAAGTGGCCACTACACGTTTTCACTGTAAAACGTAGAGTGTCTGGAGGGGTTTTTACAGTTTATCTGTCCTGCCCTCAGATTTTCCTCACAGGAGGTCACTCTTACTTCTCTTCTTCTGCCACCAATATTTCTTTTTAACATTCAGTGAAGAGCTGTGGGCAAGAATTTGTAAGTGAATGCAATACACACACCCTGTATGTGTGGGTCTGTCAGGATACTCAACCATCTGATCACCACACAGTCTGACTTTTGAACTTTATTAAGGTCCATCTGTTTTTGTCGCATTTGCATCTATTTTATTAAATAATTCACCTAACTTAGTTATTTAGCACCCACTCAGTTCCAAGAATTTTTATAGATGTGATTTTTCTTCTTTCAATAGTAACACATCTTTATATTTCATGTTTAACTTTTATATTTTTCTAACCATATAGAGACACTAAATACCTATAACATATCCTGTTCTCAGTTTCTTACTTCACACTGTACCATATTGTTGTTAGCTACGCTTTTAGGTCAAATGTAATTGCCTTGCAGTGCATAATTGTATATCTTTTATTACATCTATATTTACTGATATTTAAACCAACCTTTGTGGTATGTTTTTGAATCCCTTACATATCTAAAATAGTAATATATTTTCTCAAACATGAATTTTCCTTTAGCTGTGTATAAAACACAGGATAAAATTTATCATGCCTTGATACTTTAACAATATTTCTTAACTGTCTTCTGCATTCACTGGAGATAATGAAGCATATGTTATATATCTGATTCTTATTCCTTTGAAGGTACTAGAAAAATTAGCATAGAGTAGGATTAAAAATTAAGAATTTGAATTTTGGATATACCACTTACTATATATACATATTATGTGAGGAAGCTATTTAAATAATTTGTGCCCTAGTTTTCATGCCCGTAACGTAACGATAATATTAGTT